>NC_056727.1:259888674-260008674 GCF_019279795.1 Protopterus annectens | reverse complement strand
ATCCTGTGTGCTTCAAGCTAAACAACAGCTCTTAAAGCAGGGAAAGAAGAGATATTAAAGGGTAAGACTGAGTATATTACTGTAACTATCACAAAGCAAAGCAATGAGCTACAGCAGACTTGAACATCGTGGTTCATAGTGTACCCTGTAGGTTCTAGACTTTGGAAAAATAAAATAGCAATAACAACTTCAACAGTTGCAGTAGATACCTTTCAGTACGTAGCTTTAGATTTTAGGCCCAAAGAGATAAACTATACTTTATAAAGTAAAAAAAAAAAAAAGAGTAAAAAATTCATGCACAGTGGCTTACACCAGATATGAACAGCTAATATATAACCGAGCTAAAGCATGGGGAAAATGTCATTTAGATAAAAAACAATGTGTAACCATATTGGCACTTGTGAAACCTAAGATTGCCTTTCTAAAGGTTAAGCAGAACTATTACACTACTGTTCAGGAAAACCACAGTAAAGTTCCAAAACACTGTTGGTCGTCAACGTTAAACTTATTCATCCTAGTAAAAAATCACAACTCTGCCCATTCATAGATGAAACAAAATATAACATAAAATGAGGTGTAATTCATTCAACATAAATGTTGCTAAGTCCCTTAATAAACTCAATATATTGAACATGTCATTAAGTGGTGGAAACAGACTTATTACTACCTTTTCATGGAAACACTCCATATAATCAAATGTCCATCATGGCATTCGTTTTTTATGCTGGCAGAAATTATCGAAACTCATTTGATTGCTTCTGTGGGCATTAAGTCCATGCAAGATTATGAACAGTGGGGTTTGGGGAATTTGACCTTTCCCCACTGTAGAGCAATCTCAGAATTGGTATATATAATTATCATTACATGCAGGTGGGGCTTGCTGTCCTTTAAAAAAGTAAGTGCTTTTTATCCTTTGATGTTTTAGCTTTTGGTCTTTTGTGATCGATGTTTAGCCAGTCGAGATTTGTGTACTTCGATGTTTAGAAGTATATCCCTTTTCATTTATCACAACTCTTACCAGCACAATTAAAAAACAAACTTATTCAAATACTTAAACCTAATTCTCTTGAAGGAGACAGCCTGTTAGTAAAATATTTCAAAATAGCTGGAGATGCCATTGCATACCCATTGTGTATACTTATAAATCTCTCTTTCTCCAAGAAGCTATACTTCCAAAACTCTCAGGTCCCAAAAAGCTCACAATATAAACTTGGATCTACTGGAGACGCTTGCCATCTAATCTAACACCCTGCTCATAATAGACTTTAATTAACCCTCTGTAGATTGGGTATCCTAAATGGCCTCAAATGTATAATCACAGAGATTTGCAGACTTTATAAATATAAACACCCCTGCCCAAATAGTGAATACGTCCACTAGAGACTCCAGTGTACTGGACCTCATGCTCACAAATATGGGTGAATGGTGCACCACCTCCAATGACGTGTCCTCCCTGGTAAGGTCCAGCCATAAAGCTGTCTCCATCAAAATAAAAATCAACTCCTTAATCCTATTAAACGCAGTAACAGAAATTATTCCAAGACAAATTACCTGTTAAGTGATGGCTTGTCAAAATTCAGTGCCCCTCCAAACCCCGAGAACACACCAGCCTGTTCTGAATTGCTCCCAGAAACTCTGTATAACTATGTCAATGGCTTCATAGAGGCTGCTGTAGCTACCAGAAATAAGCCCAGAACTAGCCACAGAAACAATCTGCCCTGGTGGCATCTCAGATTCAACAAGATATACACCAAAAAGAAAGTATGGTAAAAATCAGGAAGGATCATTCCCATAAATATAAAAAAAACTCTCTCATTAAAGTAAATAGGTGACTAAGAGGGCTAATTAGTTTAAGCAAAGCCAACTTTGAGGTTAAGATATCCTCCCAGGTGAAAGATAACCATAATGCCTTCTACAGCTATGTCAGAAAGCAGCACACAGCAATGTGCTGAATCGGTGGTTAATGGTGCCACATTCACTACACCTGGTGATCTAGCAAACCTGTTAGTGGACAAATTCAGTACCAACTTTACCCCACCTCTCACCTCCAACTATTCCGCCAATAATACCCTGAAACATAACCCCTCCAGCTATAACTAGGGAGCATGTACTGGCTGCACTCACTAAAACCACGATCATGGCCTCAATGGTCCCCAGTAGCATCCCAGAATGCCTCCTGAATCAGGACCCCTGTAGTCATTATTTAGCTATAGTCTTAAAACAGGCTTTGTGCCACCTGAACAGAGGACTGTGACGGTCATCCTCCTGCATAAGAGAGGGCCTTCAACAAACCTGCAAACTACAGACCCATTAGTTTGGCTATACTTATTTGCAAAGCCATGGAAATAATTATCAACAGGACATAGGAGACCTCCAGACACTGGGTCCATCCCAGCTTGGTTTTGTCAAAGGAAGGTCATGATTACTGAATCTGGTGGATTTCTTTGAAAAGGCCACTAAGGTAATGGATGAGGGGAAAACAGTGCATACTGCCTACCTAGATCTGGCTAAGACATTTGATACAATACCCCACTCAGGCATTGTCAAACAAACTTACAGAACTAAGTATAAACGCCTTTATAACATGCTGGATAGCTAGCCAGCTCACTGATAGGACCCAGGACGTTAAAATCAGTGAGGCCACCTTCACAAAGAGGATGGTCACCAGTGGAGGCCCCAGGGTTCTGTGCTAGATCCAGTCCTCTTTGGCATCTACTTCTCAGATGTCAAAGCCAATGTCAAAGGTCTCTGGCTTAACCAAGTTCATAGATTATTGCAAACTGGTATCAGTCACTGAACCCCCCCCCCCCCAAGATGAGAACACCCTTCAGAAGGTCTAATATAGACAAAAGCTTTCTGCCAAAGCTGTGGCTTAAAGCTCAGTGCCAAGAAATGTAATAATGCATCTTTTGGGAAGTCCACCATCCTAGGTAACTACGTCATCAATAAAACACCCTTAAAAGTTGATTAAATAGTCAGGGATCTGGGAACTTCTATAGATAGTAACCTAGCCTTTGACCAACATGTGTCCAAGGTAGTAAGAAAAGTCTTCTATATTGCTCAACTTATAAGCAAGAGCCTAGTATCTAGGTCCAGAGAGGTCATCATACCACTGTACTCGGCCCTCATCAGACCCATCATAGAGTATAATGTCCCCTTCGGTATGTACCTGACCAGACAAATGCAGCAACTGGAACATCCATAAAGGTTCCTTGCAAAAAGATTATAGGGAGTAAACAGTGATCACCTCAGAGCCCTGTCTCTTTACTCAGTATCATACAGACTACTGAGAGGTGATCTTTGCCTGGCATACAAGGCATCCCTGGACTTTGTTTTGATGAATCTTTTGCACATCTGCAAAACAAACAGCATAAGAACTGCTAGATTATTCTGCTTGCTACATAAATAGAACATGTGGAGAGAGAAATATGTTTCTCAGAAAATTCCCATTCTCTGGAACAGGCTCTCCATCCAGATGAAGCAGAGTTCCTCTCTATCCCTACTTAAGCACAGTCCGATGGATGGGTAATCAGAAATTTACCCCTGCTCTGGCTCCTTTGTCTCTGGTGGACAGAGGTGATCAGTAAGTCACTCCTTATACAAATCAAATTTGTGGGTCACATTTAATTGCATGGCTAGGCTTTTAAGGGCCCTAGTGGTCATTAGCCTACTGTATACCAATGAACCTATGATCCTATGAACTCTGAAAACAGTCCTACGTACTCCTTCTCCTTACACAAGACTGGCAAATTTCTTGAGATAGCAAACTACAGACCTCGGGTCATCTTGTCTCTTCTATCTAAAATACTTGAAAATGTGTTCAACTATAGTCGATCAGGTACCTAACAGAGAACAAATTATTTTGTGATTTAGCCCAGGGTACAGAACAGAAACAGCTTTACTTTCATGAACTATGTTCATGAAAGATGAAATCAAGGCGAAATGGTCACATTCCTATTTCTAGATTAGTCAAGGCATTTGATATGGTTTAACATCTCATGTTATTATATAGGCCCAAGGAACTGAGCCTCACAAACAATAGAGTCAGTTGGATGAAAACTTAACTTCGCCACTGATTATTCTTGGGGAATCAGAAAGAACCCCAGTGCTCACATTAAGGGCTGTGGTAAAATATATAATTCTGAGATGCAATATTTTGTGTTTCTGAGACACATTAGTCACAATGAGGAAAGACCTCATTATCAGCTAATTTGCATCTCTCAAATCGGCACCCCCTGTGATGGTTAATGATAACAGTGATCATGTTATGTTAGCATAGGCTGCCCCAATCACTCTCCCACACACAAATACACACAGTGAAATGTGCGCATGCACACACACACACATACACACACACACACACACACACACACACACACACACACACACACACACACACACACCACATATTCCATACTTGTTCCTGTGTTGTGAGAATGTCCCTCATGTCTCCTTTATCCTGCTGTTGTAAATCATGGATAATGTCAGTCAGGCTTTACTGCCAGATGTTATAGTTTCACATCCTTGATTTTGCCCCACTATTAATTTTGGCTCTCTCTAGATTACTTGCACTAGGAGGTTGAGAGGTATGCCTACCATTCTATTTCTGTCCCCCCTCATACGTCATGGACTGTTGCAGGTATTGAATAATGCTTGAGATCCTTGATATATGTTTAAAAAAAGTCTGCTATGCTATTTTATCGGTTACCATAATGGGTTAGTGGTTAGTGTGCAGAATTTAAACCGTCCCTATCCTCCTTTGCCGTTGACTTTTTTTAGCACTCATATTTTTAGCTCAGAACATCCCTGGTATCTAGGGGTGGCACGAAGCATTGATATTCTCTGTGGTGGAAGTGCGAGAGTGCAGGGTTGGAATCTCTTTTAGTGTCTTTTCAGCACATTACTAATAATAATTTCCCTGGTGTCTAGTGGTTCCCTGCAACATTTTGTTTTTGTTGTTTTATGTAAGTGCCTTTAAGGCACACTATATAAATTATTCCTGGTGTCTAGTGTTTTTCTCCATCCCCATTATATTTAAGTGCCATTACAGCATGAGGGTATGCCTGGTGTTAAGTGATACCCCCAACCCAAGTAGTTAGAGTAATTCCTGGTGCCTAGTATTCTCCCTTCCCACATAGTTAGAGTACTCCCTGGTGTCAAGTATTCCTCCTGGCCCCATGTAGTTAGAGTAATCACTGGTATGTAGTGTTTTCCCCAACCCACATAGAAAGGATACTCCCTGGTGTCTAGTATTCTTTCTGACCCAATGTCGCAGGCTTTGCTTATTAGTCTAGGGGTGCGTGGAGGTATAACAGCCAACACAGTCCAACGTCTGCCACACATTCACACATTCATCACACACACACACACACACACACACACACACACACACACACACACACACACACACACACACACACACACACACACACACA
Organism: Protopterus annectens; assembly: GCF_019279795.1. NCBI lineage: Eukaryota > Metazoa > Chordata > Ceratodontiformes > Protopteridae > Protopterus > Protopterus annectens. The sequence goes on along the minus strand of NC_056727.1, from coordinate 260,003,239 downwards.
CACACACACACACACACACACAGCCCCCTCCCCACATGACCACACTGACAGACGCCCTCAACCATTTACACATATGCACACACTCTCACCTACCTAACATAGCCCTCACTAACTCCTAGCTGCTACCTTCCAGGCAAACAGACACATATGCCCTGACACATTGAAGCCCCTCATGTGCACTTATACACGCGCCCTCTAACAGTATCTGATCACTAAACTCCCCAGCACTTACCTGTACTTCAGTGTTTAACAATTACTGTGAGCAGCCATGAGAGGCCATGCTAATTTACACAGCTGCATAAATGTCTTACCACAAGCAGTTCCAGGAGGAGAGCACATAGCTAACTAGCATATGTCTCTCCCTTGGGCTGCCTCATTAGCATCTAGCATGGCTGCAGAGAAAACCCACTGTGGTACATGTCTTTGGTTTGCAACACCGTGGTAGGGCTGTCTCTGAATAAGAAATGGTTACCACGTGGTTTATGCCTTATATACACCTCGTGGTGACGTTTCTGAATCAGACCCATAGTGTGGCTGCTGGACAGATGAGCTGTCAACTCCTCAGTGAATGACAATAGGTGTGCCACAAGGTTCAATATTTGGATCTTTACTCTAATACATTAATAAATAAGCTGTATACAGCCTCTCTCCCACCAAATATAGTCGAATGTTCCAATAACTCAACACTAATATGTGCAGCCTTTTCAGTCAAACAACTCTAAGATGGCCTATATCACTCCTTTATAAAAACCGAAAAACTTATAGAGCAATCTAAATTATTTCTAAATCCAAAGTAGAAAACTAGATTAATAGTATTTCCAACTTTAACTTAGCAATTAAACTACAGTGACTTAAAATATTATTAGTCAGTCATAGAATTAATCTAGAACAAAATACAAAACTACCGGGTATAATAATTGACCAGGGGTGCAACCAGAAATTTATGTTTTGTGCTCAAATCATATGCTGTTCCCCCACCCCATCTATTATTTAAAAATGTACTCAACTCTCAATATGTTGCCCCATGCACTTCAGAAAGGTACATTTTATTTACAGTTGTTGTCGCTTGTAACCATAAAAAGATTGTATTCTTATGGAAAACGTTTTCTATAGCATTGTACCATGGAAAATAGATCAGGCAGTTCTAAACAATTATGTACTGTTTGAACTATAAATTTTCTCTGAGAGATGGTCAGAAAAGAATGTACTCAAGTATAGTGAAAATGCCTAGCTAAACCCTTGTAATAGACCACAGATTAAGATTTGATCAACATATCCTATTTGCAGTTCAAAACAACTTTAAACTAGGACATCTTATAACGTCAAACCTTTTCTGTCAGAGCATGCATGTAAGACCATAGCTCAGACCTATCTTTTCCCCAGCTCCCCTATATGCCTCATCAGTTTTGACTAAATTACAATCCTCTCAGCTAGCCACACTGGAATAATCCTATAATATGACTGCAGAGTTTGCAAGTAACCACATTGTCTAAACACGTCACTGCCTTGCACTTCAGTCCCTTTAACATTTGACACTACCTAATCTATTATCTTAGACACATATTAACACTGCTCATGACATAGTTTCATAGGTTCATAGGTAAGTAAAGGGTAGCTGCCTTTATGGACCATTTCCAGCCTAGCCAGTTTCCCTTTTGGTGCCTGAATTAAGCTATTGTGTTTGGTGTTAGGTTGGCTTTGCCCGTCTCATAGTCAATATTATTTATTACCTCTAGTGAGAATAACTGGGATTATACCATAGATACTTTGAGGGGAGCCATGCATGTGACAAAGCATTTAGGAGCTGCTTCTGTCAATTGGTAGTAAAGGGGGCAGTCTTAGGATACATTTTCCAATACTCATCCATAGATCCAAGTTGTGCTTAAATATGGACATGGATAAGCTTTGTTTTATGTGGATGGGGGGTCTTTTCCAGAGTAGTGGTATCCTTTGTGAAATATACCTGTTCTTCCAAACCATTATAACCCTAGTATTTCTGATGCCATTTGACTTGCTGACGTGCAGTAGATACATCAGTACTGGGACGGAGGATGCATTGTATACATACCTTTCAACTGTCCAGATTTTCACAGAATGGTCAGAGTTTTTTGCATCATATTGTGGTCTGTTCCTCATAAAATTTGTGGTTTCCTAGCAAATGACTGAAGACTGAAGTCACTAAGTAATGACATATATTTGAGTTTTAGGCTTCATATCCTTATGAAAAATGAATGCTTATGCAAATTCTGTTGTTCTAGCAACTTCCTATGTTATAAGAACAACATTTAAGACCTGTCCCTATATTTGGGTCTTTGCCCCCCCCCCAATTATTTTAGGGTTTGTCCAGATTTCATGCTCTAAGAGGTTGAGAGGCATGCTTGTCACCTCTTAGCACTTAGTACAGGACAGGGCTTTAAGTTGGACCATGTAGGACATATTGTTTAGTTCTAGATCCTTTTAGTTAGGTATCTGTTTGGGCACTCCAGTTGTTGCATGTGTTTGGATAGGTACATGCCAAAGGAGGCATTATACTCAATAATTGGCCTAATTAGGGCTGAATCTCTAGATCTAAACACAATACCTTTGTTTATAAGGTATGCAATACAGAAGGATTTATTATGATAGTGGACATATGTTGGTCAAAAGCTAAGTCACTCTCCACATAAGTTTCCAAATCCCAAATAATTGGGTCAACTCTTAGGGGTGTATTGTCAATGCGGTAGTACCCAGGGGTAGATGACTTCCCAAAAGATACAATAATGCATTCTTTTGGCATTTTGTTTCAGTTTATGATTTTGGCACCAGTTGTATTTGTTTAGGAAAAACCTTTCTGCATAATGGGCAAGTCATTTAGGTAGTTTGTGATTGCTCCTAGATTGCAGTCATCTCCAAATTTAGTCAGACAGAGCCCTTTGGTGTTGTTTTTTTATTTCATAGAAGTAGATGCCAAATAGGAAAGTTCTCATCAGTAAACCCTGGAGAACTCCACTTGTGACTAGACTCTTTGTGGAGGTAGCTTCCCCTACTTTGATCTCCTGCATCCTGTCTGTGAGACAGTTTGCAATCCAGCTGGTAAAGTAGGGGTATATTCCCAGTTTATTTAGCTTTTCTACTATGGTTAAGCAGGGGGTTGTGTCAAAAGCTTTGACTAGGTTATGGTATGCAATGTGTACTATTTTTATCTTCATCCATTGCTTTGGAACCTTTTCAAAAAAATCTACCAGGGTGAATAAGCATGACTTGCTGAATCCAAACAGAGACATTTCCAGTGTTTGGAGGTTCCCTGTTTCCTTAGTAATTAGTTTCTTGCCTTTTTTTCCATGCTTAGTTAAATTCCTTAACTTTCCTTTCTTCTCATATTATCTCCTGTATGTCATTCTCCCTCAGTGTGTCTCCACCTGTTAAAACAAAGGAGAACTCCGAGGCAAAAACACACAATCTCCACAGCCCTCCACACCACATACCATGGATGGTCCACGCACCTGTGTCTCACAGCCACTAAGGCTTCACCATGAGACCAACATCTCAGTCATAGAAGACTCCATTGTGAGACACACATGTGCCTCTCACCAGGCTGGATAAAGAGAAAGTCACGGTTAGTTGTCTGTCAGGTGCCAGAATCTGCCATATCACATACGCACTCAAGTCTCTCAACAGCAGGTACTGTTATGACTTTGTCATAGTCCATGTTGGTGTGAATGATTCGAGACATACCTCTCTAGACTATATAAAGAGAGATGATTGAGCTTGCTGATTATATGTCCCAGGCAAGTATGTCCCTAGCCTTAAGCAGCATTCTGCCGTCACCCCAAATGATGTTTCAATACAAACAGAAAATTATTTACTTTAACAATTGGCTTAGTTTCTGGTGTCATTCCAGGAGGATCCAGCACCTGACAGACTTGGAAGATATGATTGACAGACCATGATGCTTTGCCAGAGATGGCCTGCATCTGTCTCACCTGAACTTCAGGCTTTCTGGCAAAGGCTGTTGCCTCCTCCATAGTGCCTTTTTTAGGAAAAATCTTGAGGTCAACAAAACCAACATAAAAATTTCAACAAAACGCAAATTAAAGGTCGCGCTGCTAAACGCTAGGAATCTAAACTTGAAACAGCACCCTTTGCAGGCATTCTTAACCCTGGAAAATGCTGACATCTGTGCAGTCACAGAAACCTGGTTCAAAGCTGTGGAGAGCACCCCAGCCTTACCTGGTTACTCATCCTATCATACATTCAGATCCCAAACTGTGGGCAGTAAAGCCAAAGGAGGTGGAGTTTCAATATACATTAAAGACATGCACATCTCCAAACTGGTCAAACAGTATGATGCACAGGAGACACTCCAGGTGCAGTAAACCATTGATAAGACCCTTGTTCAAATCATAGGTAGCTACTGGCCTGGGAGGAAGCTTCAGGACAAAGTTGGGAGGAACACTAGATGGTGCCAAGGAGAATTCATTAAATGTGACTTGGAGTTTCTTACAAAGTTTATAAAGTATCGGATCTGGCATCATAGTGTAGTTTCCGCAGAACAGGAAGTATGAAACTCTTTTGGCTGGCATTATTGTCTGATTGTAATCATCTGTGATTTCCAAGAGCAGGGAAAACAAAATAGACATCTGGGACATTCTGACAAGTCAGGGACAGGTACAGGCCATGGTGTGTGTGTGTGTGTGTGTGTGTGTGTGTGTGTGTGTGTGTGTGTGTGTGTGTGTGTGTGCACGCGTGTGCGTGTGCGTGTGTGTGTGTGTGTGTGTGTGTGTGTGTGCGTGTGTGTGACTGAAGGAGGGGGGAGAGTGCTCCAATGAGATGCATGGTCTGCCAATGTTAAATACCACAAGATTAGCATTTGCTTTATTTAAACGGTGATTCGGAGACATGCAGATTAGCCTACAATGAGATGTTTCCTCATTACAGCTAATGTGTCTCTTTATCTGATAGTTTTGCATGGCATAGTTTCAAAATGGCCTTTTTACTGCATCCTTTAACATGAGTAGTAGTGTTCTTTCAGAGTCCTCAGGCATTTAGCTGTGAATTTTGTTTTGTGTAATATTTTATACTCCTGGCCTTGGTCAGAGCTGAAAAAGGTGCAAGGAACATTTTAGTTTCCCACTTAACAAATATAAAATAAGTAATTCAAGTAAGTAAATAAATGAAGCAGGGAGCATAATGTAAGTAAAATTCAGCAGTGTTTAATCCATGTTATTAACATCTGTGTACCTAAACACAGTCTGACAGAATGCCTCTTGAAAACGTACTGCCCTTTTATCCTGACCGTCAAAGTCAAAGTAAACTTTATTGTCATACAGATCAACACAGAGGAAAAAGTGCATATCACTGCATGAAATTTCGATACTTAGGCTCATATCATATGAATGACAGTTTACAGAAGGAAGATAGATTAATAAAACAATTCAATTAAATAACAATAAATAAAAAAATAAGATACAAAAAATTAAATAAAGTAAAGGAAATTTGAAAGCTGTGTTTACATCAGAAACACAACAAATACAACAGGAGGAACAGACTCAGTAGAAATATAAGGATATGCAAAAAACAGCACTATAATAAATAACAGACATACACGTGTAAACTTACTCATCACCATAGTACTATAAATATATATTTATACACCATAAACTTACAGTTCACAGTTTTCCTAGAGCATATAGAAACATATGAAGTGAGCCATTCAGCCATTCAGACTGTATGTATATTTCATGGACAATTCATTGAACTGTTACAAAAAATGTATTTCTACTATGTAATCATTGTTTGCATTAGATATTTTCTATTTATTGGCCCTATAAATGAAATGGCAGGGAGATTTTCCAGTTGTTAGAGTTATAAACACATCTATGCTTGACTGGAAGCCAGGTTGACTTCCCTTGGAGCTGTCAGTTATGATTTTACAAGGAACCTTGTAGTTTGGACGTGATAGGGGGTCTACAAAGATGGTAATGGAGATATTTACAATCATAGATGCTCTAATTTAGTTGTACAGCTATCCCCTGTCCAGTGGTCCCTTTATCTCAGATACACAACTCTACTGATTCTGAACAGTCACTTGGCGATATCAGTTTATCTTAAGTATTTAGTTCACATATTTTTGTTTGAGTAAGGCATCAAACATCCTAACAGTCAAAGCATTTGAATGCAGAATTGTTTCTGAGGTTGTCTAGCTTCAAGAAGTAACATTGAGGTTAGATAACACATGATCATGGCTTTGTCTAGTTTGACCTACAGGCAATTATGCTAGAGCCATTGTTAACTTTTATGTAGATTTGACAGAAAACTGTGTGTGTGAATCAAAGAAGATGAACTTAAAGTGGCAAGCTTATGAGCATGTAACAGAACAGTAAAATCAACAGTACCTTAGCTAAGTTTACTGATTAAGACTAAGGGATGGAATCCAGCACAGATCTATGCAGTACACCAGAAACGATGTTCATGAGAGGAGATTACAGCATTCATTTTATTCTGAAATCTGTTTTCCTTCTACTGGTTCAAAACAAAATGGTTTCTGAAGTAGCTCAGTCTCAGGCCTCATACATATTCAGGCCTCATACATATTAAGCAGGTAACTATGACTGGTCAAGTCAAATTCTTTGGTCAAATCAGCAAACATTAGATGAGTCATCTGGCTCAACATCTATACCTTCTATACCATCTCCAAATGTGCAGCCGGTGAGGCAGCAGACAGCAGGTATGCAATATCCTGCTCTGAAGTCATGCTGATCCCTTAACAGGTTACTGAATGTCTTCATGTGCTGTTTACTTTGCTGATTCACTTTGTTAGTTATTTCACTTGGCAATTTAATGTTTAAATCAATGTGTAGTTAGCTAAATTTAACTCACTAACACCTGACAACATTCAAGTAATGAGGTGGCACATTCCTGAGGGCTGGGAACTAGGGTAACAATTGAAGGGAGGTTTAATTCAGAGTAACATTTAATTGTGAAAAAAATATTTTACATTAAAAAAGCAAAGCATTTTTTGCCTTATTTATTTTATAAAAGGAGTTTTCTTTCATTTAAGTCATAAATTCAGTACAGTGTTAAAGTTGAATTGTGAAAGTAATGACGTGGTGTGATTTGACTTTCAAGTGCTGTTGACTTAAATGAGACAGGGTAGCTACATAGCTAATGATGCAGGAGTGAGTAAACCCAAAGCAGTTGGTGCTGTGCATTTAGACCACTAGCACATCCTTCTAGCCTATAGTTACAATGGCTCAAGCGAGTATCAGGATTGGATATAAAAACCAGAGAGACGTTCAGAAGGGATGTGGGTAGAGCTCTCCAGTCTATAGGCTGCCATAATAAATTTAACAAGCAAGCAAGCAAACCTTGAAATAAAATGGAGAAGTTTTTATTTATAGTTGCAGAGGGAAAAAATTGCTTTGGTTCTGATGACAAACATTTTGCAGGCTAACCTGCCATTTATGTAGGCAGAATACCAGAACTCAAAGATATATTCATACAGAACTCATCAAGGACTTTGGTACTGCTTGTGAACATGCTGTGATCTTTCTAGAACATTATAGGATTGCCAAGTACTAACTTGCTAGATCAGAGCATGTACTGTCTGTCTCCCAGTGTCAATTACACTGATTTCAAAGAGGATTGCATTTCTTTTTAGCCTTTTGTTAGAAAGCAGCCCCTGTTTTCCTCAAAGCACTGACCTATAGCCCCTTAAGGTCCATAATGGACCATTTGCGGCTCACATCACATCCTTCACCCTTCTGCAATTGTAAAACCTTGTTTCATTATGTACTTTATTTTCCCTAGAGTACATTACTTTGCAGATATTTTTGGTGTATCTGACTTGCTATGTTTCATCTGTGCCTGATAATATTGCCTAGTTGTCCCCCATTATTCCCAGCATTACCTGCTTCCTTCCCATTCCTTCCAGACCATATGTATCAGTCTTGCTGCAGCTTTTGGTGCTACGTTGATAGCTACATATCCACCATTCCAGGTCCACAGCGGCATCACTTATATGGACATGGTGGCTACCCTGTCTTCAGAATGAACCCTAGATTTTTCTCTTCCTTGTCCAGCTGTACATATTTTTTTATTTTATTTATATTTTTATTTGTCTGTTCTGTTTTATTTTATTTCTAACTCTGATTTAAACACTTAGTTTGATTTATGTGGGATTTTATTAGGTGCTTTACCAAATGTTGGTTATGTTGTGACCTGTCTTGCAGCAAGTTAGTTATACTATTAGTTTCAGGGAAGTGTTATGTTCATCTGATGTAACCTCCGTTCTCTGAATTCATTACTAGGGATAGAATCTTTCAGTCTCATATTTTCTTCTTAATCATAATTGTCTGAGTTTGCAGATAGCAGCTCTTTACCAATTACTACAGATTATCAGGAAAGAGACAAACATCTTTTTCCTGACATATGCAGTTTCTAAAGGCAAGCTTTGCTGATATGGGGTTTCATTTTACCCTGCATGCTAACATATCTGTACTTTCAAGGACACAACTAGATGTAGACAGGAAAAGCTCTGCAATGTATCCCACTGGCAAGTATTAAGTAGCATTAATGCAGATTAATTTATAAGCTCAGTAGTGGTTGTTTTGAGTAAATGAATTTGGGTCAAAGGGGCCACAATCCTTGTTAATTTTAGAAGAAAAATTTCTTATTTTCCCTGGCTACTTGCTATGTCATTTATTAAATCCTTGACTTATGCAATGTTCTGGGAAAAGGAGAAAAAACTAAAAACAATGTGATGCATAACTCAGTTTCAGAAATGATAAGACATAAGGAAATCATTTTTTTGGTGTAGTGCACAGGGAAACATACTTAAAGTCAGCTATCTGGGTACCTGCTGTTATACATGCATGTTTTTTTTCACTAATATATGTTGTCAAGATGGCCATATGAGATGTACACACACACACACACACACACACACACACACACACACACACACACACACACACACACACTCACACACACACGCACTGTGCTGTTGATTGTTCATAGCTTTACTGAAGACTGGCATTTAGTCCCTGGTCATATGATTCACTGTCCCTTTTAGTTATAGCTTTGTCATAAATACTACTCCCCTTTTCACATAATGATGTATATGACAGTTTGCCTTCATTGGGAGTCACTGCAGACATTTTTACTTCTGAAAGTACCGATGTTAGCATTTTGCCCATTTTTGTCATTTATATTTCATGAGGTTTGAACTTTTAATTATTTTTGCAACTTTACCTTCCAGATAGTTGGTTTAATCACTTGCTCTTTGGTGTCCATCTGGCACTGCCTGACTAACTTTAGTTTCATTGGCCTTGATGCCACTCACCTGTTCTACGTTACCCAGACAGAGTGACCCTTACAAAGACTGCTTGGACAATGTGAAAAACTGGTGTGGGCTAGGTGATGGAGCTGGGGTGGACAGAGGTATGTCATCATTCTTAGATATCAAATGTGCAAAGCGGAATTCCTCTAACGTAAGTGGGCAGAAACATATCTGCTGTATGCAATAAATTTCCAAGCACTGTCTGTTTCCCCTGTCAGGAAAGGGAAGCTGTTAATATGTGCTCTGTAAAAAAACTTCAGTGCAGTTTTACCAAAATCCAAGTATCTTCCTATGCCCAAGACACTTAGCACTTTGAGCAGGGATCAAACCGCTAAACAAAATGATTTTTCTTTTGTATTAAAAATGACTACTCAACATTCAAGGCTCTTTTTTTTACTTTTGCTGCTACCCATTTCTGTTTTTTTCTGCCTCACAAAAGTCATTGCGTATGAAAGCTTATATGTGATGCCTGATATTTTCTTAAGATGTTCCTCCATAGGAGCTGTTAAACAAAATATTAAGTTTAAGGGCCTTGAGAGTTGAAGACTAATATGTAAACACGAAGTTGCTTAGCTTATGTAGTTTATGTACAGAAGTCAAATGATTTAAAGACATTTTGCACTGGGAAGCAATTTAATTAATTTAAAGATGCTGCCCAGTGAAGCATTTATATTCATTTAAAGATGCTGCACAGTAAAGCATTTATATTTGCCTGGAGCAGAAGCTGCAGTAATTAGATACTGTTCTGTACAGTTTAATAACAAAAGGAAAAAGTTAGCAAATTTACCCCATCCCTTGTGTTTTAAAAATTCTGGTATATTTAACTTTTTGTTTGAAGCTCTTGGTACTGCATCCACACTCCACTCTCAAGCAAGTACATATTAACATGCTAGCAATTTGTGTACAGGGTTGCACTTTAATGGGATGAAAGGGAAGGCAAAATTGACAACTCAAGAATAAACAGACATGCATTTGTCTAATCATTTTATTTGTCAACATATGATTATTCTGACAGCATACAAAAATATTTTGACTTTCAAAATTTGAAAAGAATGGAGTGTATTTACTGTTGTTTCTTGAAGCTGCTCAAAACAGCATCTACTGAGACCACTGCATTTCTGGGTTACTGGAAACCATCTACCTCTTTCTCATGCAAATGCTTTTTCGAATGTTCCTTTTCCCTCTACCAAATACCAAATGGTCTTATTTACCTTGTTGTTACTTATAGAGCATTAATAGCAACCAGAAGCTGATTATGTTATATACTTTTTTTCAAGGCAGTGTAATTTTTTGCCATTAGGTAGATATCTAGCAGCCCTGGTGTAGCAGGTATGTGGAGTTTCCACAATGAGTAGTGCACCAGATGGAAACCAAGGAAAATATGTAATGGAAGTGTTATGTAGTAGGTATTGCAACACTTTAGAATCAAAATAGTATACTAGATGCATCTACCTTATGCAATAAACATCATATGCCTGACAATACTACTGCAGCATGAATATGGTATTTTAAGGACCTTGACGGTCTCAAGGTCCTTCTCTCAGAATGCATGTTTATTTGTTTCTTGTGCACTGCCCACACATAGATGCTCTCTTTTGCAGAAATTGATCCGTTGTTTTTCTAATTTATGATGTCAGATTAAGAGGTTTTCATTTGCCTCTCTTTATCTTACTGCTGTGTTTATGTGGGAGTGGAGGGGATAAGCCTACCCTCTTGGCATGTTATGGTACATTTTCCATTAATTTTCCTCTAATCCATAACCAACCAACCATTTATCCCTCCATCATAGGAACAATGCTAGGCAAGCAGTAACAGGGACCATGCAATGCCTAGCTATATCCACCTTTAAGAAGGCAGACTTAAACGTTCTTGTCACCTTTTCAAGTACTTAATAGGTCTCACCTTCCAAACTCACCAGAGCAGTACATGATAACTCCATTGTAAATCTGCGTCTATGCATCCACTCTTCAAGACTAATTTTAAAGGTAGCCAAAGTATTACTTTATTTGACCTGTAGTGGTGATTTATTCCATATGCTGAAAGTACATTGAGTTAGGTATCTATCCCTCTGACTAGTCTTGTAGATTTGTTGGTATAGATTTAGGTCCTTAGTCCTGGTGTTCATACAGCCACTGGTTTTTCAAAGATACAGGTCAAATAAGACTGGGTGTTTCATGGCCCAAAAAGTGAGACACAAATCACCTTGGAGCTGGTAGGCTACTGAGTAGAAGAAGGGCTGTCCTAATCTATTGGGATGGTTGAAGTATTTAACGCCATTCATTTTCTTAATTAGAGATATTTGGAGTCTTTCCAGTTGAGTGATTTACTTAGAATGTAACATGACAAATTGGGCACTGTATTTGTTGATAGGTCCGATAAGGGAAAAAGCACAGTCATATGATAACGTCTTTGAATTTGGAAGATATTCCATTGGAAATTAACTGGTCGAGATTAAAGGACTTCCTGACTATAGTGGAAACATAATGGTTTAATAAGAAAGGAGTTTTCCACATAAGTACCATTGTCACTTATGACCATATTTATCTGAAGTGAAGTGCCATTTATAACACATGAGCTGGAAGCAGCTTTTTAATGACTGCTACTACACTGTACTTTTTACATTTACTGCTATAGCTGTTTTTTGTCACTGAAATGGTGGTCAGCTTCTAGCCATTAGCAAACTTGGCCAACTGCACATCTGGGATACCGGTTTGGATGTTAGAAAAATAAATGCCAAACAGGAGAGGACCTGACACTGATCCGTGTGGTACCCACTAGTTATTCAGAGAGACTACCAGTAATTCCTATAACCTGTAATATGTTGTGTAGTCAATTTGCAATCTAGTGGATAGTGTAGAGGGTTATATTAGATTTGTTTATTTTTTAAGTAGTAGCAGCATGGGGGATAGTGTCAAAAGCCCTGAGCATTTTCTAAACAGCTTGTCCCAGTGTGGGTTACAAACTGAGTTGGATAGACTATACTTCCCTGCATCTAGCAACCATTTCCAATTCATCGTATGAGATTCTCAGATGTTCCCAGGCAGGCTGAGAATTACAGTCCCTGCTATGTGTTCTTGGCCAACTCTGGAGTGTGTTCATAATAGCCTGTGCTTGATTATGGCAGATGAAACTAAGATATTCTTACAAAGGGCCCAAACCACTCCAGCTGACTCCTTTATACCCAGATGAGCATTGGTTGTACTCTGAGATCATCCCACATTACTGAACTCTTCACTCTGTTATAGTGAGTGAGGTTAGCTATCCTGGAAGGAACCTAATTTCTGTTGATTGTATCCATGATCTTGTGCTTTTAATTAGTACTGAAAGTTCATGAACATGGCATAGGGTTGAGATACAGCATAACCTACAGAAGGAGGGTTTCATCTTGAGGCTTGCTTCTCCCTTTACCACTGACATCTAGTACAAGGCTTGTACTACTGCTATAGCTACACTAACTTGATCATTAGTCTCACAATCCACTCTGCAGTCACTTGTAAACAAAATCCCAACACACTTAAACTCCTTCAACTGATGTAATTGTCCCCCACTTACTTGCACAGAACAGTCCATCCTTCCCCGGGATAGAACTTTGGCCTTTGATTAGTAGGTGCTAATTTTCATTGCAAGCAATTCATTTTCAACAGTAGTCCACTCTAGTATCTGTTGGAGATCACAGCCTCTCAAGGCTAAGAGAACATCATATGCAGACAACAATGATGCAGTTGTCACATCTCTAGACTGGATATACTCCAGACTCTGGCTAGGCTTTGAGATCCAGTCCATGAAAGTCATAAACAGGAAGGAGAAAAGACAAGGTATTCTTTAGCTATGTCCGCAACCTCAAAGGCAACACACAATTGTGTGCAGAGCTCATTGTAAATGGAGCCACCAGTACTGAGTCAGAAGATATAGCAAACCTACTGGCCGACAAATTCAGCTCCAACTTTACCCCTCTCCCCCCTCAACCTTCCCTTAGGAAATGCCATCAAATATATCTCCCCTGATATCACTAGGGAACAGGTCATTAATGCTCTGTCTAAGGCCAATAACACTGCATCAGTGGGTCCAGACAGTATCCCAGGATGCCTTCTAAATGGCATGAAACATGACCTGTCAGGCCCTGTGGAAGTGGCGTTTAACTGCAGCCTCCAAACAGGCTTCATGTCTCATGAATGGAGAACAACAGCAGTTACCCCTCTGCACAAAGGTGGGCCATCTACAGACCCTGGAAACTATAGCCCATAAGTTTCACTAGTCTTATATGAAAAGCTATGAAAAAAATATCATGGAAATGATCAATAATGATATAATAAACCTCCACACACTGGACCCTTCCCAGTTTGGTTTTATCAAGGGCAGGTCATGCCTACTCAGCCTGGTGGACTTCTTTGAGAAGGTCACCAAAGCAATGGTCAAGACATTTGACACAATATTCCACTCGGCATTGTTGACAAACTCAAGAGGTTAGGTAAAAACCCGTATGTCACTTGGTGGATAGCCAACTGGCTCACAGACAGGACACAGGAAGTTTGAATTGGGAAATCCAGCTCTAGAAAGAGGCCAGTCATAAGTGTAGTCCCTCAGGGATCGGTCCTTAGACCACTCCTTTTTGGCATTTACTTCTTTGAAGTCAAGGCCAATGTCAGTGGTCTCTGGCTGACTAAAGTTGCAGATGATTGCAAATTAGGAGCTGTCATTGAATCCCACACCAACATAAATGTTCTCCAGGAAGGGCTGACACAGACAAACAACTGATGTTAGAGTCACTGATTAAAACTAAATGCCAAGAAATGCAAAACAGTGTCCTTTGGGAAGTCATCCACCTCTGGTAACTTATCATATTGACAACATACTCCTTAGAGTTGACCCATTAGTCAGGGACTTAGGGACACACATAAATAGTAACTTAACCTTTGATCAGCATGTGTCTACAGTGGTGAGGAAATCATTCTATGTTGCACAACTTATAAACAAAGGTATGGCATCTAAGTCCAAGGAAGTCATTGTTACACTGTATTCGGCATTCATCAGACCTATCGCATACAGTGCACCCTTTGGTATGTACCTAACCTGGCATATCCAACAACTGGAATGTCCACAGAGGTTTGTCACTAAAAGAATACAGGGCATATGTATTATGTCCTATGCAGACCGTCTCAAGGCCCTTATCCCTGTATTCTGTCTCCTACAAGCTGTTGAGGGGAGATCAATGCCTGGCATACAAGGCATCATTAGACCCTAATCTGATGGACCTTGTGTATATCTTCAAAACAGGCAGCACCAGAATTACCCATTCTAAAGACATAAACCTTGCCTGTGATACAAATAGGACCTGCTGGAGAGGCAGGTATGTATCCCAGAGACTAACCTGTCTCTGGAACAGGCTCCCCATCCATGTGAAGCAGAGTTCCTCCCTAACCCAATTCAAGTGTAACTTGGACAATTGGATGGGGAACAAGAAATTAATCTCTGGCTTGGCACCTCTATCTCTAATAGACACTGGCAGCCTGTAAATGGTTCATCTCCCAGGCCCCTGCTTGTAAATGTTTCATCTCCCAAGCTTCTGCTTATACTTATCAAGGGTATCAAAACTTAGAGATTTGGGATGCATGGCTATGCCTAAAAAGGCCAAAGGGGCAAATGGCTTGTAGCAGCAGCCCTGGAACCCTGTACTGTTGTAGCATTTCTCATAAGATATTTTGGGGTACACTGTCTTATGTATCCTGTAGGTACACAAAACACACATATAAACAGTATGGGCACACTCCCATGTCCCTTTCAGTATGTGTGCAAAGACAATAAGTTCATTCACTGCTCATCACTTAGAATGGACTCAGCCTTGTTCCTTCTGAATCAGATACTCAGCTGTTGGACAAAGTTTCTTTTCCAACATCTAGGTGTTTTCACAAGGTGCTTGAGAAATATGATCTTCTGTATTTGGAATGCCCCTTACCATACTCCCTTTTTTGAAAATGATGACTACTACACCAGACTGCCAGTGCAGAAGTACACTTTCAGCCTTCCATTATGCTATGAGACACCAGTAATGCCTAGTGTCTTCAACATTTCTGGCTGGATCTCATCCACTCCAGTAGCCTTGCAAGAGCTGAACTGTTTATTTACCGCAGTGGTCTTATCTGCAGAAATGCATCCACTTCTCTCATTGCCTCTCAAAGTAGTGCAAGACTCACCAGATTCAGGGAAATCTCAAAGTTTTCATTCCAACTCTTAATGAAGTCATTAGGCCTTTTGAGTTATTTGTGTACTTTGGTAGAAATCCTGTCAGCAGTGTTTATATACATATATATATATATATGTATATATATATGTATAGATAGTAAATATTAACTTATTAGGTGCTACTGTGCACACAGTCCGGTACAGTAACTCTTTCACTGTAGTACATTTGTGGTGTGCCAAGTACATTTGTGGTGTGCCAAGTACTGCTGCACATACTTTTGATTAATGCAGTCATGCTACAACAGCACTGCAGGTATAGTGCATGCACGAACCCTCAGAGACCATATGTAGTGTCAGCATTACCACAGCCTTGGACACAATAACAAAAACTGGCTTTATTTTTTTATGCTTGTCCCTGTGACTAAGTAGTATAAAAGACTGTTGTTGATGGTCTTGGGGGTGTGAGATGTAAACATTATTGGTGGTCTCAGACTTCAGTACTGAAGCCACCCATAAAATACATTCCTTTCTGAGCACTTCATAATGCCATTGTGCATTGTAGAGTGGCCATAGTTTTATACTCTCATATTCGGTTTTAAAACTATTTCAGTAATAGCCTACTTAATTGTTGTAGAATAATTTGTATATAGTTTTATACTCTCATATTCGGTTCTAAAACTGTTTCAGTAATAGCCTACTTAATTGCTGTAGAATAATTTTTACTTCTCTGTAGACATATTTTATTTATTTATTTATGTATGTATGCATGTTTAGCTTAGTCATCTCCATGTTTGTGTATGCTGTAGTTTGGGATTTACTGTGATTGATAACATCTTGTTTGGACAGGATGTGTATAATCAAAATTAAAACATCTAACACTGCATATTGTATACAGGCAGCTCAAAAAGTTCTTGTTATAAAATCACCAACACTCTTAAGTAATATTTTTTGTATGTGGGTTGCAGGGGTGCAAGCCCCTTGCATCCCTTGATGTGGGGTTGCAAGCCCTTCAACCCTGTCTATAAATATACTAACTCCAAGGCTGCAAAAACTCAGAGAAGAGGGCAAGGCTGAAAACATATGAATGTAATTTTCTTTATTTTCTCAGACTCCTGCAAGCCAAAATCAAATCCCAGTATATGCGCCAAAACAAGTTTGATATGCTAAAATGTCAACAACAAAAGCACACAATATTTCACATGGAATGTTTTGTGACATGAACATAAGCCACACAGTAAACTGTAGTTTAGTCCTACAAAATCATTATTTCAGTATTACTGATTTTTAATTGCTCACTCTTTCACACAGTAACCCATACTGCATGCTCATAGTATCATAGGATCATAGGAGATTACTAGGCTATCACCCAGAGGTCATTTTAAGCCTAGCCATTTCAACCCAGTGTAATACCGTAGATGTACTAGTCAGTACCCAAGATTGCATTTAGTGCTGACTGCCCATGTCCAGGAGGGTTGTGGGTGCTATCTCCAGTAAGACTTTAAGGTGCACCATCTGCTCATCCAAGTTCCTCTTGAACAGTGTCATAGAGGTGCTCTGTTTCACATGAATTGGTAGCCAGTTCCAAAGACATAGCAATCGCTTGGAGATAAATCTGTCCCTCCAGCATGTTCTATTTAAGTCGTAGGCTATATTTAAGTGCCTGGAATGGGTAATCCTTGACCCATTTGATTTAAGGCTATGCAGTAAGTTCATTAGGTTTTGGTCCTGGGTTGCTCTGTAGGCCAAGCATAAGTCTCCCCTAAGAAGTCTATACGATATGGAGTATAGTGACAGGGATTTTAGTCATTCTATGTAAGGAACATGCTGGAGGTCCTTGATCTTCTTTGTTAGAAACCTCTGAGGTCTCTCTAATTTCTGTAGATGCTTAGTACGGTACATACCAAATGGGGCATTATATTCAATTATGGGCCAGATAAGTGTCGAGTATAAGGAGGTTATAACTTCTTTTGTTCTCAAGGCGATGCCTTTACTAATTAAGTGAGCTATGTGGAAAGTTTTCCTTACAACAGTAGATACATGGTGGTCGAAGTTAAGGTCACAGTCATTCTGTGATCCCAGGTCCCTTACCACTTCGTGGGTACTTAGGGTATTGCTATTGACTTGATAGTGTGAAGGGGCATTTATTGTGCCAAAGGGAATGATGATGCATTTCTTTGCATTCAGTTTGAGACTGTGATTAATACACCAGTCGATGGTCTGTGTGAGACCATCCTGGAGTATACTGGCATCATTTGGGGATTCAATGATTGCACCTAGTTTGCAGTCGTCTACAAACTTGGTGGGCCACAACCCTTTAGTTTTGACCTGAACTTCTAAGAAGTATATACCAAACAGTAGGGGGCCCTGCACTGACCCCAGTGGCACCCCACTGGTAACAGGTCTGATGGTGATAGTGCGTGTCCGGTTTGTGAGCCATTTGACAACCCATCTTACAACAAAGGGGTTTACATTCAATTTGCTAAGTGTATCGGAATTGCCTGAATGTGGGATTGTGTAGAAAGCCTTTGCCAAGTTGAGGTATGCTGTGTGCACAGATTTGACCTCATCAATGGCCCTGGTCACACTTTCAAAGAAATCCACCAGATTTAACAGGCAGGATCTGCCCTTCATGAAGCCAAACTGGGTAGGATTCAGGGTTTGGAGGTCACCTATGTCTTTATTTATGAGGTCCATAATGATACGCTGCATGGCCTTACAGATGAGGCTGGTCAGACTTACAGGTCTGTAATTCCCCGGGTCTTTTGCTAGGCCACCTTTGTGGAGGGGAATAACTGTAGCTGTTCTCCATTCCACAGGAACAAAACCTGTAATTAGGATATGACTGAAAAGGTACTTAGCAGTGATGCTAGTTCATGTATTAGCCTGTTTAGAAGATAGCCTGGGATGTCATTTGGTCCCATAGAGGCTATATTCTTTGCCATAGACAGGGCTTTGAGGACCTGCTCTTCAGATATGTTAGGTGGGGGGGGGGTTTGGGGGAGGGTTTGTTGTAAATTAAGAGGGGATAAGGGAGTGAAATTTCCGCCATACCTATCCACTAGCAGGTTTGCTATCTCTGTGAGGTCTGTGTGTGTGATACTGTTGGCGACCAGTTCTGCACATGCTTGGGTCCTACCCTTTAGGTTACATATGTAGCTGTAAAAGGCCTTATGGTTATCCTTGGCAGTACTTGCTAGGTTTCTCTCAAAGGAGCTCCTGGAGGATTTGACAAGTTGTCTTATTTGTCTGTTAAGGCTGAGGAGGGTGCTTTTCCATTGTTGAGTCCTTGTCTTTGTTTTCTTTGACAGCAACTTTTTGCATTTATTGTAGAGTATGTTGATGCTGGAAGTCCACCAAGGCAGCTTCATTTTACTTGGGGCTCTGGCTTTGATTCTATCTGGTACAGCTGAGTTTATACACTTATGCAAGAGATTGTACAGGGCTTTAGTGTAAGCTTCGGCGTAGTTACCACTTTCAGCTTGGGGTGGGGCTTGGAATGCATTTATACCTTCACCTCAGTGCTTTTCTGTACTCCTGAATGCACCTACAAATATAGGTCTCTTTTCAACAGCAGCATAAACATTGGCTCTAGATAATTGTCACTGATGAAGTGATACCCCGACGCCATGCATAAAAATAACAAAAAGGGTTTGTGAATGGATGCGTGGATTTCTTGACCAGGTTGACAGACAGTGACTGTTTTTTTTTCCTTTAAGGCATTTCTGCAAAGACAGCTTTCCATGATTCTTGCTTCATTTGGTATAGTACTGTGCCCTAGTTCACTTGTTCTATACTGCATGTTCCTATGCTGTCTTTGTTTTCTTTTCAGATTTCTTTGTCATTGTTTTGGGAACCTTTGCATTTTTATTTGTTTTGTTTTATCTGAATTATGGGAAAAAGTGTTGTGCCTGATGGTTGTTTTTGTTGTTCTGTACTAGTTCTTTACTCGCATGCTTGCCTATTTACTGGAGGTTTGCTGAGATGGTCTTTATTTTTGTCAGAGTTTAGACTTGAATTGCAGTAGCCTTACTACAGTATGGCCTGACTCTGTGGTAATCTTTACTATGTTATGCTGCTAGATGTTGCTTTAGACCACCTTATGTAAGATTGCCCTCCTTCTCTCCATATGCAGTTCACATTAGCTACTTAACTAGCTATAAAGCTCTTACCTGTAGGTCACAACAGGTATTAACACTCTGATATGGGGATGTGTTTTAGGTGATTCGTGGCTGTCCAGGCATCTTATTACCCTTTCTTCCATTTCTTGTCTGTTTAGTGCCCAAACAGGTAACTGTTCTTCTGACCAGAGAGCTGCATGTAAATAGGATGACACCATGGGGCAGTACAACAGCCACCAAGGTATATAACCAATCTGCAGCAGCAGCTCTGGCACACTGGTCCCATCTAACACACCAGTCTTGTTTACTGTTCCAGTTTGTTTTCTTAATTCATGTCTGTGTGAATGTTCTCACCCTGCCATGAGCAAATGGCCAGAATGACTTACTAGCTCAATGACTGCTTAGAAAGGCATCCTACATAACAAAATAATTAAAAAGCCAAAACACTTTAATAAAATATATTGGAATGTTCAAAAACAAGACCTAGCTGAGGAATCACTGTACATTAAGTTATGTTTCCCTAAGCCTCCTGCAGATACTTGGTAGATGCATTGTTTCATACAGAAGTAGCCTTAAAATTTTACAACTGAACAGTTAAACATTCATCCGCAACAGCATTTCATCTCCTTGGTAACTAAGAGTTACAAAACTGAAATAACAAAGTTCACAAATACCGAGTGTACACAGTTTTTCATTCACACTAGACATTTAAATATCAAATACATCAGAATAAAATAATCTATGAGCTCTTTTGAACATTTACTTTGGGAGCAAGGAAACATAATTTATTTTAGTTATAAAATTCATATTTTAACTGCTTTTCTTGGTGCTGTCGATTTTCTTTGGCTTCTTGATAACCAGTACTTCAGTTTCTTTCCAAAGGTTAATCTATTCTCAATATGCGAGTTGAGCTTTTGTACTGACAGTGCAATTTGTTAATTCCTCACCTGACCATAAATTGCTCTGCACAACTTCTAAGACTAGTGTACGTGTAAGTTTTAATCACTGACTGATTTATTCCTTTCCATTGTTGCTACAGTGTTCTTGGTAGTATGAGTGGGTAACTGGGTAAGAGGGCTTTCATCTAAGGTCCAGAATCAATGTTTTTTTACTCCATTCTGCTATCTATTTTCTATACACCAAAGTCACAGCTTTGTCATGGTGTACCTGGACACTCTTTCCCATACCCTGATGTGCCATGCTCAAAGTTTGTTTGGTTTGAATAAGTAAACCTGTCTTCAGAAGAGTGCAAACTGACATTTGCTGGAAGTTAGACCAGGATCCATAGACAAGTTGAGCATTTACTTGGCAGTCATACACAGGAAGCCTGGTGCAGCATATGAAGAGTTCATAGTCCCATTCTGCACTACAGCGCAGTGAACACACATGTTCAACAGGGGATGTAAACAAATGAATGCATAATGAGATGTAAATGAATCCACATAGGCAAAAGAAGTTATGCTGACGTGTGCAAGGCAAATATAGTCTCAATTCATAATCATACATGAGGAAAATTCTGTGCCATTGTGCACCTTACTATAAAAGGGCAAAAATAACTGAAGACATCAGCTGCAGAAAGCAAGAATGCAACGGGCAGCAGCAGTTGTGGCAGCATATGATTTTAACTATTAGCACTGATGCATCCCTCTGTTATTTATTTATATTTGTTTACCAGGAAAGTCCAATTGGGTTATGCAAGATGCCAGTGAAGAACATTTCTAAAAATACATCAAACTGAAATATTGTTTACACAGGAGAGCATTGTTAACAGAAATTAAAAATGGTAAATTTGGAAATAGAATGATACAGTATAAAGGGTGATTAATTAATAGAGCAAATAAACCACGTGACAAAACACAAATTGCAATTTTCTCATTTAATACATATTTACTAGCAAACAGTCCAGGGGTTTCGCCAAAATGTCTAATTGCCCCAAAGTACTATGTGGTTAAGTGACTTGCTCAAAGCCACAAAGCAGACAAATGAAGACCCTGGAACTCAAACCATGTACTATAGGAAATATCTCATTAACAGCATATAGCCTTAATGTTCTACACTAACAACCACTGAAAAACTCATCATTCCCTTCTCTGCAGTTTCCATATTAAAAAGCAGCCCCAAGTATTTAAACATCCCTTCCTTCCAAAGAGACCCTCCCCCAACAATAGTTTGGGCCCCACAGACCTCAAACTTACATACCTGTATTTTCTATGCCACTGATCTACCACTACATCATACAACAACACAATATATACAACAGCACAAGAGAGATACCCTTTCCTATCTATGGAAAAGCACATCATAGCAGACTGCATGTTTAATGTAATATAATGTTAGGGGAGTCCATTCAAGCTATACAGATTGGTAGGGATCGATATGCTTTGAGAGTGCGTGAGTATTAATTAAATGTGTTGCAATTGAATAAAATTCTATATAATAAAATGTTGTGTTGATACCTGTATAAGGAGGCATGTGTGAAGAGGCATCTGAAATTAAAGGAAACGTTACCTTCAGTGGATGACAAACCAGAATTTGAAGAGATAGTTAATCACATATGGGTAGACCAGAACATTATACTTGGTTAATATGTGTCGCCAGCACATAGAATCTGTAGGACTGCATGGCCTTCCTGCACCTGTGGAGACCAAGGTATGTATAGATGTTTTAATTGTATCTGTAGGGACTTTCCGAGATCAGCAAGAGATATGGGTGAGTGAACCTCTAGAATATTCAACAAGTTCCTCGGTGTATTGCTTCTACATGCTGAGGAGCATGTATGATTTCTTAGGGCAGCACAGGAGAGAGTTGACACCATGCATTCCTTCTGTGGATTTGCTCACCTCCCTGAAGTACTACATGCCATAGATTGACAATGTGTAGTAATAGAAGCTCCACCTAACTCACAGCGACAAAGGTTTGTGAGCAGGGAGGGTTTCCATTCCATGAACTGTCAGGTAGTGTGTGAACAGATGGGAATAAAATCACTGTCTCTACACAGCCCTCAGGTAGTTCACATGATTCAGATACAGAACACATCTCAGATCTAGTCCTGTTTCTGCATAATGACATTCCACTGGCCTTCTAGTTTGTAATTACGGGCATTGCAGCTAATGTTAATGTATACAGCTACCTGTATAGTGTATCCAAATGTTTAAATGCCATCCACATGTTGACAAAACTGAGTGCTTAATGGAGCTCTTGCTTATGATACATGTACAGAACTTACAGAGCATAGGCAAACTCCTGTATAACACCGCACATGCACACACACCTGCAATATCAAAAGCCCGTTTTTCCTGCCTTGGCATTTCTTGACTGGCAGTGCAGTATGAACCTGTCACAGTCTACAGGATTTTCCTAGCACACTGCATAATATGCCAGTAAGGAAACGGGCTGTGACATTTCTCTCAAATGTACCTCATTATGAGGAACATTCCTCATTCTCAGTTTTGAAAAAATCTTGTGTCCTGCAGTGTTCCACATTGAAAGGGCTTGATACACATTCATTTTTTAAGAGTTTATTTTAACAAATACTCATAGAAAATAATACTATATAACAGCAAATTATATTAAATTATGAAAAAATTATTTTTGTTTATGAAAAGAAGTTAATAACCAAGCATTGAGCATCTTAGTCATTTCAGAGTAAGTGTTCCTAATTTTGCCTATTTGTTTCACATTTTGAGAGGCAACATTACAAGTTTTACACATGGGATGTTGGGAGTTATGGGCTGGGCAGCCTCAGGATGCTGAACGGTTGGACCATATTCACACACACACAAACATGCATACAGCCAGTAAGGGAAGGCACACTGACATCGTCATCCAACAAGAGGGTGTGGAACATTAGCAGCTGGCTGCCTCACAACCATTCCACAGACAATGATGAATGCAGTGCTCATCAATACATGAGAAGTGACAATTTTGAAAGGGACACAGTAACAGTGCAGTATCATACAGATGAAACATGATGTAGGCAGTATTAATATTAGGCAGTACTAGTAAGTGTATGTATATCAGGCATTCTCACATATACCACACAAGACAACCGGGTTCGGTGTTTCTGAATCTCCTTACACTGATTTATATCTATGTATAGCTAGCAGGTTTTATATGTGACCTTAATAAACTGATGAAATAATTTATATATATTCTGATATGGAGGTGATGAAGCTGGCTGGCTTCTCTAATCAATCAATTTATATTACATTACTCTTTGTCCCTGTAGCTGGAGGTCATATCTAAAAAGGTTTCAAAGGATCAGTTTTCTTACAAATACATTTTAAAAAAGTCTTGTGGTAATATAAATTATGCTGTGACAGTGTTTCCATATTGGTTCGGTATTATAGGTTCATAGGTGTGTGTACTAGGCTTGAGCCTTTACAAGCCTAGCCCATAGGATTCCCCTGGCATCGTGCCACCTGACCTTAGCTCCCAGTGCCTCTGTCGACTAGAGCCACTGGAGTGATCCCTGGGGTGAATTTTCTGTTTCCCATCCACTCATCATGATTTCTCTTGAAGAGGGCCAGTGAAGTGCTCTGCTTGACATGTATGGGAAGTCTGTTCTATAGCATGGGCAGTCTCTGGGTTATGATTCTGTCCCTCCAGTATGTTCTGTTGATTGTGGTAGTGAGGTTGAGGTCTCTGGAGCATGTGGTGTGGAGGGATTGGGATTTCTTTAGATGTAGCATTTCTAACAGAGCTGGGACAGACATGGCTTTATAAGTCAAGCAGAGATCGCCTCTAAGTAGGCGATATGAGACGTAGAATAGTTGGGAGTTTTTTGAGTCTGTCCATACAGGACAAATAATGATGATTAAATCTTTGCTTGTTCCTACTTCCTTTAAAAGCTGCAATTCCTTATGTTAGGAAAGTTAAGCTGCAGCCATAGTGGTACTTCTGGCAACTGCATGAGAACACATTTATTTTTATTAAATGCAAGATTTTCATTTGCACACCCATTGGTAATTCCACTGATGTATTGTTATGCAGGGTTCCAAAGCTCTATTGTTTTAACATATTTGATTCATCTTGCGGCCATCTGCAGGCTTGAAATCTCAAATTTTTGGTGAGTTCTTTATTGATGTAAATAAAATAGTTGAAAAGATTAGTGTCTTAGACAGATCCCTTTGAATTATACTGGGTAATTATCATTCGACATGATATGTAAGTTTAATAAATTCAGACTTCTTTAATTTAGGTACTTATACTTAAGCACCAAATACCATAATATAAAGACATAACAATCTTAAAAAAAAAGACAATAAATAAGGTACAATAAAAACAATTAAAACATAAGCTGTACAAGCAGAATGACAATACGTAAACCTGATATGCTTCATGAATTAGACAGGATTTAAAAGACCACTTAAAACTGGTGAGTATCAGGGACATTTCTGACCACCAAGCTAGAAATTTCCTGGGATGCGGCCCTTGAAAAGAAAAGGAATGATCACTAATGAATTCAGACTGCACCCTTAGAACATTCAGCAGCCCCGGGGCAGCTAAACACATGGACAGGTGTGCTGATACAAGCTGTGACAAGCCAAGACCAAACCTTGTAAACAGTGCGGGAACAGACAGGCAGCCAGTGTAGACTGTTAAGTATAGGTGCAATATATTGGTACTTGTAACTAATGAAGTTACACAGTTCTGCACTTAATGCAGATAGCTAAGTTCTTAATCTGGAAGTCTCGTGTATAGGGTATTGCATTAGTCCAACCTGGAGAATACTAAGGCATACACCACTACAGAGAGGTGTGTGGGTGAAAAAAGGTACTTTGTAAGAGCAATGTTGCTTTAATGAAAAATGGAAAGATTTGACAGCAGAAGACAATTGGTCCTTAAGAGTCAACTGTGCATCAGCATTTATTCTCTGAATTCCTCATCCATAATATGAATTCCAGTGTTTCATCACTGTAGAAAATATTAGGGACAACACTGGTGCAGAAGAATTCCATATATTGCCATGTATAGCCATGGCTTCATTTTTGAGATTTTGAGTTTTAGCTAATTGTTGATTGCCCAGTTATTCATACAGTCCAAGTCTGCAGCTAGCTTACTTACTACAGGTGTAGACTGTTGGGGAAAAGAAGGGTACAATTGCATGTTGTCCACATAATGATGATATTGCAAACCTCTCCCTCAAGTAATGTTTCCCAAGGACAGCATCAAGATACAAAGAACAATGGACCCGATATGGAATCTTGGGGCACCTTACAGGATAGACAGTGTGAAGAAGAGGAATAAACCCCTAAAACCTTTCTCTGAGTTCATCTGGATAGACAGGAGACTTCCCATGTTGATTGATTGATTGACTGATGGATGGGTGGATTGATTGATTTTCTTTTTGGTAACTGGGTAAGTGAACTTGGTCTACTGACCCTTTTCAGTCACAACCCGAACTCAGTGGAGCATAAAACATAAAAATATAGAGATATAGTAATTTTCAGTTTATCATGAAGATAACAAGATAAATATTAATTAAGAGTATTTATAAGTGTATAAAACAGATTTTTTTTCACAGTAACAAATCAAAGCAGTTAACTTAAAAACATAAAGAAGAATTTTACTGTTGTATATATAGCAATGATTGTGTGAGGTATTATTCATTTCCTTGAAAGCAAGCACATTTGAATTTTCTTTAATAAATGCTCTTTAAGTTTATCTTTAAATTTGTTATATTTCTGTGCTTTCTAACCTCAGATGGTAAATTATTCCAGACAGCTGGTCCAAGTCTGAATTGTGTTTTTCCCCTATATTTATTTTTTCTTGTTTTAACTTGAGAGATTATCTTCCCTGGTTTGCCCAAAGATTATAAGATGGTCTCAGATGTACAGCTTTGCATTTAGTGGGAAGCACTGGCCAGTTATCACTGTTTGGCTAATAAGGAGTGCGACCCTTCTTTGAATTGGCAACCAGTAACTTTTTTCAAGAAGAGTACAGTGTTGTATGGAGTGCAAACTTACATATTTTGTTTCCCATAATTTGTTGTTTTTGGCATTGGCACCAGACTACTAGTCTAGCAGTGGTAAACCATATTCAAGTTTTGTTGCGATGACATTTTTTGCTATTGCCCTTTAGGCTACGGGAGATAATAAGTGGGATTTTTTATAGTAGAGTCTGAGCTGATCTATGATAGAATTAATGACTGTATCACTGTGTTTACTGGAGGTAAAGGCAGGATCTAGTGTAAGATAGATGTATCTTGTAATAGAATATTTCATATGGTGTTTTTCCTTTTATAGAAATGGAGGAAGGTCAGAATTTTTTTGAGATGTGGAAAACATCATTAACAATAGAGTTTTGTGTTAGCAAGTAGTTTATTATAACGGGTCCAATTACATAGAGCTGTGAAACTAATTTCTAATTTGTATTGTAAGACACTAGGAGTTGTATCTGATATGATTAGGAGGAGATCATCTATGTATATGATTATATTCAAAGAGGGATGGTAATTTGTTGTATCATTTATAACA
Organism: Protopterus annectens; assembly: GCF_019279795.1. Taxonomy (NCBI): domain Eukaryota; kingdom Metazoa; phylum Chordata; order Ceratodontiformes; family Protopteridae; genus Protopterus; species Protopterus annectens. The sequence continues at coordinate 259,976,144 of NC_056727.1, read as the reverse complement.
AGGGAGAGGAGAGTGGACCTAGTACTGATTCTTGTAGCACTTGAACATTTTATTTATCTGTTTCTGAGAAGGTATTGTTGAAGTAAACATGAAAAGTTTAGTCTTTAAGATAAGTTTGGAACCAGTACAGAGAATTGGTTGCCTCGTGGTTTTGGCGTCTTTTCAGGCTTGTTGGCTGTTGGTGAAGCACCCACCAAGAGGAGAAAACACTGAGAGAAGAAAGGAGCCACTTTTGAGATTTTAAGTATTTTTCCTCTGTTTATTTGCTAAGTTTTTCTGCATAGCCACCTATTTTGAGAATTTTCTGGCTTGTTAAACTTGATTTCTGCATTAGTAACTGTATTTAGAGCACAACCTAGAGCTGTTTACTGAATTTCCTGTTTGCACTTATTTTTAAAATCTTTTTTTTCTCAAAACTTGCATTTTATCTGTCTTTGGCCTAGCACTTTTGTGTGGGGTCATTTACTGCACTGTTATAACTTGTTGATACTTGTGAACCTCTGCTATCTCTGAAAAAAACAAACAAACAAAAAATCTTGCTTTTTTCCACTTTTCTGAGATTTAAAAAAGTTCAGTTACAGGCTTGCTGTTCTTGAACTGTTTGTAAGTTTCTTGGAGGCCATTTTTTGCTTGGGCTAAAGGGAAGTCTCTCTGTTGATCAGTGGCAGTGAAAAACATTGAGCAGCCTGTCTGCCCCTGTGGGAGTGGTTACTGACTTGAAACTGTAGTTTTATTGGCCATTTTGGGTCAATTCCAAACTCCTTCATCTTCCTCTCTTAAAACCTGGTTGCCTCATGATTTTGGCGTCTTTTCAGGCTTGTTGGCTGTTGGTGAAGCAACCACCAAGAGGAGAAAATGCTGAGAGAAGAAAGGAGCCACTTTTGAGATTTTAAGTATTTTTCCTTTGTTTATTTGCTAAGTTTTTCTGCATAGCCCCCCATTTTGAGCATTTTCTGGCTTGTCAAACTTGATTTCTGCATTAGTAACTGTATTTAGAGCACAACCTAGAGCTGTTTACTGAATTTCCTGTTTGCACTTATTTTTAAAATAGTTTTTTTCTCAAAACTTGCATTTTATCTGTCTTTGGCCTAGCACTCTTGTGTGGGGTCATTTACTGCACTGTTATAACTTGTTGATACTTGTGAACCTCTGCTATCTCTGAAAAAACAAAAAAACAAAAAAAATATTGCTTTTTTCCCACTTTTCTGAGATTTAAAAAAGTTCAGTTACAGGCTTGCTGTTCTTGAACTGTTTGTAAGTTTCATGGAGGCCATTTTTTGCTTGGGGCTAAAGGGAAGTCTCTCTGTTGATCAGTGGCAGTGAAAAACATTGAGCAGCCTGCCTGCCCCTGTGGGTGTGGTTACTGACTTGAAACTGTAGTTTTATTGGCCATTTTGGGTCAATTCCAAACTCCTTCATCTTCCTCTCTTAAAACCCTCTTTTGCGCGGTTTTGCATGTTTTTGTGCATAGCGCAACAGCGCCGCCTAATTGGGTTTAAACTATTCCTGGCTCCACAAAGTCTGCTCTTCACTTTTCCCCTTAGAACTGCTCTATCTCTCAATTTAAACACCATATTCTCATTCTAAGGCCCTTCACTGGTCCAATCAAGTAATCCTACAAGTTAGCACTATTAAACCATAAGCACTACTTACTCTTATACTCTCTACGATTACCCTGTCCTCTATTGGTCCATCTTAAATTCAGTTTCCCTATATTACTCTAGCATGTCCAAAGGTCAGTCAATGGTTTCCTCTCCAGTCCAGCTGGTGAATCTGGGAATTTTGAGGCAATGTTACAACTGTCTCATGTACATGGACAACCCTCTCCTCCTCCAAACAGGTTCAAATATATGTGAGAGATGCAACTATTTATCCAAACTGGAGGCTAAGCTCTCTCATCTCAAAACTGGTGTAACCAGTCAGGAGGAGAAGGTAACCTCACACAACACAATTCCAGTATCACATAGTCCCACCACATCAGCCAACCAAACACATAAATACACAAAAACATACTCGGAGGCTCTAAATAAAAATCTACCTAAGCAACAGAGACCTCCAAAGCAGACATCCAAGCAAACGCTACCTCAAAACAAAACACGCACAACACATAGCCCACAAAGTCAGTGTGCCAAGCAGCCACAGCCCTTAAGGCTGAATAACACACCTGATACTCTTGTAATAGGTGACTCTATTGTCAGACACACTGACGTCCCGCTCACCAGGCTGAATAAAGAGAAGGTCACAGTGAGCTGCCTGTCGGGTGCTAGGATCCGCCACATAACGCAAGCACTCAGGTCACTCCAAAGCAAATAAAAATATGACTCAGTCATTGTACATGCTGGTGTGAATGACCTGAGACGTACCTCCCTGGACTACATGAAAAGAGACATAGAGGAGCTCTCTGATCATGTAGCCCAGGCTGGTATGACCCTGACCTTGAGCAGCATCTTACCCTCACCTAGAATGATGCCACAGTACAAAGACAAAATGATCAATTTTAACAATTGGCTAAAATTTTGGTGTCATTCAAAGGGGTTCCAGTGTCTGTCAGCCTGGCATGACATGCTCGACAAGCCACGTTGCTTTGCTAGGGATGGCTTGCACCTGTCACCACTGGGCTTTCGGATACTGGCAAAGGCTCTTGCCACCCCCATAGTGCCTTTTTTAGGCAAGGCTCAAAAGTCAAACCCACCCCCATAGACAGCACAAGGAACAAGAAACTAAGGGTAATGCTGCTTAACGCCAGAAGTCTTAACCTCAAGATGCACGCACTCAAAGCTCTCCTCAGTATGGAGAACATTGATATCTGTGCAGTGACAGAAACCTGGTTCAAGGCTCCAGAGAGCACCCCAGCACTACCAGGCTATACCTCATATCATGCTTTTCGGCCCCAAAACCCGGACCGAACCACAAAAGGAGGGAGTTTCCATATTTATCAAGGATATCCACACCTCCAGGTTAGTGGCATTGCACAGTATCGGAGACCATCCATGTGCAACTAACAGTGGGCAAGACTGCTTTTCAGTTTATAGCATCCTACAGACCACCCTCTCAAAGTCAGGAATCCCACTCGGCTTTCCTGAAAACATTGGAGAACATGAAGATCTCTCCGAACACCATTATATTGGGTGACTTCAACTACCCAAACATTGACTGGGAGCACTACTCAAGCCCCAGCACCTTAGCCCAAAGGTTCCTGGAAATTATAAACTCAAATGCTATGGAACAACTAGTCACCACTCCCACAAGAGGGGACAGCATACTAGACCTGATCATTACCAACATGGGGACTCTATGCTCCACACCAGAATTATATCCCTCATTGGTAAGATCAGACCATAAATTAATTTCACTGGATGTCCACATCCCGACCCCACCCCAGCGCAGAAAACCGCAGTGAAAAACTTCTCAAAAGCTAACTTCTCACTTCTCAAAACCGAAGTGGAATCCTTCAAGGCCCCAGGGCCAGTGGAAACTACGGCCCAAACTGCAGAATCCTATATAAATGCATTCTACGGACATCTCCAGGAATGCATGGATCATGCTATCCCAAACAAAACCAAGATCCAATCATCCAAAGGCAGGCGTCCAGTCTGGTGGACCCCTGCCATAAATAAACTGTACTACAGAAGGAGGAAGCTACTACATGATAGAGCAAAATCCCTAATAGGGAAGGGATCTCTGATCAGTACTAGCAAAAAATTACGATCCCTCATAAAATCCTCCAAGGCCAGCTTCGAGAGAAAAATTGCACAGGACACCAAAGACAATCATAAGGCTTTTTTCAGTTATGTTAGGAACCTGGGATGCAACTCCCAGACTTGTTCTGAGTTGATTCTAAACGACAAAAAATACACTGAACCCACAGACATCGCCAATATCCTGGCAGACAGGTTCAGTGCAAACTCCCCCCCCCAAAAAGAGCAAGTATCTATCCCGGCAGAGGGCTGCCTCCCAAACATCTCTGATGCTCAGGTGAAGACTGCCCTCTCCAAAGCAAAAAACACTGCTTCCATGGGACCAGATGGCGTCCCAGGTTGCATCCTACATGAACTCCAAGAGGAACTAATCCCTCAAATAAAACAGCTATACAATCTCAGCCTCACTACAGGATATGTACCCACAAAATGGCGTACAGCAACAGTGGTCCCACTCCACAAAGGTGGAGCCTCTACGGACCCTGGAAACTATCGCCCCATAAGCCTGACTAGCTTAGTCTGCAAGGCTATGGAGAGGATCATCATGGAGCTCATAAAAAAAGACATTGGGGACCTACAGACACTAGATCCTACCCTGTTCGGCTTTGTCAAGGGCAGATCCTGCCTTTTGAACCTGGTTGACTTCTTCGAAACAGTCACCAAAGCCATAGATGAAGGGAAGGTAGTCCACACAGCCTATCTGGACCTTGCAAAGGCGTTTGACACAATACCCCACTCGGGCATCATAGATAAGCTATCCAGCTTAAATATAAACCCCTATGTCACAAGATGGGTCGCAAACTGGCTCAAAGACAGAACCCACAGAGTGAGAGTTGCTGGAGCCATGTCAGACTCGAAACCGGTCACAAGTGGTGTCCCACAGGGTTCTGTCCTGGGACCACTCTTGTTCGGTATATACTTTTCCGAGGTACAGGCAAACGTGGGAGGACTATGGCTCACCAAGTTCGCAGACGACTGCAAACTGGGCGCCATAATCGACTCTCCAGCTGACACAAACATCCTTCATAAAGGTCTCACAGAGACAGATAACTGGTGCCAGTGCCATGGTTTAAAGCTAAATGCCAAAAAATGTATAGTCATACCCTTTGGCAGAAACAATGTGCCCACAAATTACCACATAGGCGAAACCCATTAAGTACAGAGAAAGTTATTAGGGACCTGGGGACCCAAGTTGATAGCAATCGCTCCTTTGAAAACCACATTGCCAAAGTGGTTAGAAAGACCTTCTACATAGCCCACCTCATCACGAAGGGTTTCACATCTAGACCAAGAGAGGTAATCGTGCCCCTTTATTCATCCCTCATCAGGCCCATCATAGAATACAATGCCCCTTTTGGGATGTACCTTACCCGACACCTGCAGCAATTAGAAAGACCCCAAAAGTATCTCACCAAGAGGATCAAGTGTCTCAAACAGATGCCATATGCTGCTCGGTTAAAAAAACTCCAGCTCTACTCAGTTGCATACTGCCTACTTCGAGGCGATATATGCCTGACATACCATGCTATGTCAAATCCAGAATTAATGGACATGCCCCACCTCAGTAAATCTAAATCCCTTAGAGCCACACGCTCGAGGGACTTGAACCTCAGCACAGAAATAAATAGAACTTGCTGGAGGGACAGGTTCATAACCCAGAGGCTCCCTTCGCTCTGGAATAGAATTCCAGTTCATGTGAGGCAGAGCACCTCACTGAATCTCTTCAAGAAGAATCTGGATAGGTGGATGGGGGATCGTAGGTTTGTCCCAGGGATTACTCCCGTGTCACTATTAGACAGAGGCACAGTAAACTAAACCTTAAAAAGAGCACAGTGTACTCAAATCAAGGGGTGGCGTAAGCCATACAGAATCGGGCTAGGCTTATAATTGCCCCAGGGCAGATAGCCTAGTATGAACCTATGAACCTATTACTTCCAAAGCTGAGTTTACTGAGTCTGTTTAGTAAGAGGTCATGGTTATAGTTTTGAATGCTTAATTCAGAAAGAGACCATCTATGAGTAAATTGTCACTCATATTACACTATATGTTGATAGTGACCTTGTGTATCTAGGATGACATCTGTATAGCTACATTAATGCTGTAAGTAATCCAAAAAGATCATGTGACCAACTCCGTGTCACATGACAGAGAGAGAGAGATCTTAAAGGTAGCATCACTGATTTTCTTGCTGTAAAGAGATTTTTAAAGACCCTAATGAGGACCATCACCCTGCTATGTTTTGATAAAAAACAGACTGGAATGGATTTTTTGATGTTTTTGCTACTCAAATATAAATCCATAACCCCCTAATGAACATTGATAGCAAAAGGAAGTTTTGAGTTAAGTCTGCAATTATCCAGACCATCTTGTTCTAAACCAGCTTTAACATAAGGATTGGCGTAACCAGTGCTTCCATCAGAAAACTCATTCCCTAAAAAAGGTAACAATAATCAGGTAGAGAGCTGAATCCAGCATCTCCTGGCATGAACTAATAGTGCTGGTGGGACAAGGATTCAGTCCACAAGTTTTAGTGCATATTTAGAGTTTCCTTCATGTTTTAGGTATGTTCGTCATAAAATTTGTGGTTTTCTTGGAAATAATTGAAGATTAAATTCGCTAAGTAGTGGCAGACATTTGAGTTTCAGATTTCATATACTTCAGAAGAACACATACTAATGCAAACCCAGTTATTCTGTAAACTTTCTAAGTTTATAAGAGTAATCTTTAAAATCTGTCCCTTTGGCCTTTGTCCCCCCCATTATTTCTGGCTTTGTTTAGAATTCTTACACTGAGGGTGTGAGGTATGGATAATACTCCTCAAATTGCATTTTATTACATGACATTTTCTTTACCAGGTACTGCTTAATTTAGAAAAGACCAATGGTTAGACCACAGCTGAAGATAAAAATGGAATAATCCACGTCAGGAAATAAATCACTTGCAGCTTCACAGTAGTGCCCTTTATAAAACCAAAAGTTGTAATTGAGATGTAGTAGTCAAGGTAGGAAACGGTTCACTTGCAGTTTCACACCACTTTATTAAACAAGAGTAAGCACTTTTGCGATCTAAGTCAGCTGATCGCTTCTTCAGACTCATAAAAACAGTTAAAACATTGGTATTTAAAATATGGTTCAACCAATGAAAACACATATAGAACTATGACATAGACTAATTAAAATTGCATACATCAGTACATTAATTGCCTTATATTCTGCATAAGACGAAATAAAATATACATATAACAGACACATTTTATGTAATAATCCATATTATTTAATGTTTTAGTGGTCTGGATTTTAAAAAAAGGTTTCAAGGAAACAGCATTGTTCAATCCAGGAGACCTATCTGCCTGAAGTAGTAAAATCCATCTTTGTTCGGCTTCCTCTACCTTATTCCTTATATCACCTCCCCTCTTACTTTTATTTATTATTTCTAAAACCATGAAATTAAAAATATGTTTCCTATCTTCTTCTTCCACATGTTTTGCTAAAGCACTTGTGTCTTTTTTATTTCTTATATCTCTAAGGTGTTCAAGGATATGTTCCTTTAGACACCTATTGGTTTTCTATATAAAAGGCATGACAGACAGTGCAGAAGCTGAAATAAACCAAATTTAGTGTTCTGCAGTCAGCATAAAAATCTATATCAATTATAAATCCTAGTGTAGGATGTTTATATGTAGATTTATTATATAAATAGTCACATGCTGTACAATTTCTGCAAGGAAAAGTCCCCTGCCTATCAGATAGGATCATTCTTTCATTGTTTCTGGATTTATAACAGAGTTGCCTTTTTAAGGACCTCTTATTTCTAAAAGAAAAGCTGGGTCTATCTTCTAACAATTCTCTCAAGTCAGGATCTGACAATAAAACATTCCAATTCTTCTCAAAAATATTACAGAACCTTCTGATGTCACTTGAATAAGTTATAGGGAATCTAAATTTAAAATCATGACCTTCCTTGCTTTTAACATCTTCTATAGTATTTGAGAAGAGTGGTTTACATCTCCCATCCCTATTTTCAATGGTATATTTAGAGCTTTCATTTATGTCTTTCTTACTATAACCTCTGTTTAAGAAGTCTTTCTCTCATATAGTCATTGTCTTCACAAAGCCTTCATCTGTATTATGTAAGCAGCTTATTCTCATATATTGTCCTTTCACTACATTTTTGTGTACAAATGTTGGATGCATACTAGTCTTATGTAAGATACTATTTCTCTATGTAGATTTTCTATACATCCCTGTTGTAAGTTCGTCTAACGCTGTCTTCTTAACCAAAACATCTAGGAACTCAATAGAGTCCCTGGAATGTTGACTAGTGAATCTTAAAAATTCAGTGGTGCTATGTAAGTACTCCACCATCTCTTGCAACTCTTCACTAGTACCATCCCATAACAGGAAGACATCATCTACAAAACGTATATACCATACAATTTTGCCAGCATATTTATTGCTAGCACTTAATACATGATCTTTTTCCCATGCAGCCAATGCTAAGTTGGGGTAGCTGTTAGCACAAGCCGTGCCCATTGCTACACCAACTTTCTGTAGATAAAACTTGTCATTGAATATAAAGACATTATTTTCTAGGACAATATCAAGCAACTCACATATCAAATTAATCTTAGTGCTTTGAAAACTTGTTTCAAGGTCAGAATATCACGTATTTTCTCAATACCCCATTTATTCAGTATCACTGTGAACAGTGAAGTGACATCCATTGTCACAAACATATAATTTCTATTAATATTCCTGGTCTTATTATATAACAGTCGCAGAAATGCCTTTGTATCCCTTAGTATAGTCTCACATGATTTTAGGACTATTTGTAAATTTTGTTCAATATAAATTGAGATGGCTTCTGTGGCCCATCCTTTACTGGATACAATAGGTCTCATAGGGGGCTGTGTGATATCTTTGTGAATTTTAGGTAGACCATAAATAATGGGTATAGTTGGATGTTCTATCTGAATGTAGTCAAACAATTCCTCTGATACATAATTAGTAATCAATAAGTCAAAAATATATACAGATATCCTGTCAATTATACCTTGTACTTGCCTCTCATTTAGTTCAACATAAGTATCTGTATCATTCAAAAGTTCCATCATTTTCTTGTAATAAAAAAACTTATCCATTACTACTACACTGCCCCCCTTGTCAGCAGGCCTAATTTCAATGCTGTGAGAATCCTTTAGTTCTGACAGTGCTTCAGTTTCTGATTTACTCAAGTTATAAAATCTAGGTGGAAGATTTTTAGCATGCATCTCTCTAATTTCATGTTCACACACATTAGTGAAAGTTTCAACTGTGGGATGTATCTTGGGTACAAAGGCACTAGGTTGTTTAAACATATTATCAAATACATTTCTTTTAAACATGGTTTTAAGTGTTAGGTTACGAGAAAATAACTTCAGCTCTTTTAATAAATCAGTTAATACTGTTTTCTGTGCTGGAATAAAGTTCAGGCCTCTATTTAACAACGAGGCTTGTGCATCAGTTAAAGAAACGCTAGATATATTAATTACCAAGTTTTTTGTTGGTTCAGTTGAAATTGTATGATATATACGTTTTGTAGATGACGTCTTCCTGTTATGGGATGGTACTAGTGAAGAGTTGCAAGAGATGGTGGAATACTTACATAGCACCACTGAATTTTTAAGATTCACTAGTCAACATTCCAGGGACTCTATTGAGTTCCTAGATGTTTTGGTTAAGAAGACAGTGTTAGACGAACTTACAACAGGGATGTATAGAAAATCTACATGGAGAAATAGTATCTTACATAAGACTAGTATGCATCCAACATTTGTACACAAAAATGTAGTGGAAGGACAATATATGAGAATAAGCCGCTTACATAATACAGATGAAGGCTTTGTGAAGACAATGACTATATGAGAGAAAGACTTCTTAAACAGAGGTTATAGTAAGAAAGACATAAATGAAAGCTCTAAATATACCATTGAAAATAGGGATGGGAGATGTAAACCGCTCTTCTCAAATACTATAGAAGATGTTAAAAGCAAGGAAGGTCATGATTTTAAAGTTAGATTCCCTATAACTTATTCAAGTGACATCAGAAGGTTGTGTAATATTTTTGAGAATAATTGGAATGTTTTATTGTCAGATCCTGACTTGAGAGAATTGTTAGAAGATAGACCCAGCTTTTCTTTTAGAAATAAGAGGTCCTTAAAAAGGCAACTCTGTTATAAATCCAGAAACAATGAAAGAATGATCCTATCTGATAGGCAGGGGACTTTTCCTTGCAGAAATTGTACAGCATGTGACTATTTATATAATAAATCTACATATAAACATCCCACACTAGGATTTATAATTGATATAGATTTTTATGCTGACTGCAGAACACAAAATTTGGTTTATTTCACCTTCTGCACTGTCTGTCATGCCTTTTATATAGGCAAAACCAATAGGTGTCTAAAGGAACGTATCCTTGAACACCTTAGAGATATAAGAAATAAAAAAGACACAAGTGCTTTAGCAAAACATGTGGAAGAAGAAGATAGGAAACATATTTTTAATTTCTTGGTTTTAGAAATAATAAATAAAAGTAAGAGGGGAGGTGATATAAGGAATAAGGTAGAGGAAGCCGAACAAAGATGGATTTTACTACTTCAGGCAGATATGTCTCCTGGATTGAACAATGCTGTTTCCTTGAAACCTTTCAAAACATCCAGACCACTAAAACATTAAGTAATATGGATTATTACATAAAATGTGTCTGTTATATGTATATTTTATTTCATCTTATGCAGAATATAAGGCAAATTAATGTACTGATGTATGCAATTTTAATTAGTCTATGTCATAGTTCTATATGTGTTTTCATTGGTTGAACCATATTTTAAATACCAATGTTTTAACTGTTTTTATGAGTCTGAAGAAGCGATCAGCTGACTTAGATCGAGAAAGCGCTTACTCTTGTTTAATAAAGTGGTGTGAAACTGCAAGTGAACCGTTTCCTACCTTGACTACTACATCTCAGTTACAACTTTTGGTTTTATAAAGGGCACTACTGTGAAGCTGCAAGTGATTTATTTCCTGACGTGGATTATTCCATTTTTATCTTCAGCTGTGGTCTAACCATTGGTCTTTTCATTTGTTTTCGCTTGAGGTGTATACCAGGCGTTTATCCAGCTTTTGTTTTCTTTCACGTACTGCTTAATTTAGATAACCAGCTCCAGGATGATAGAGGGGACAGCAGTTCACATAATTGTACCAGTTTCCTTGTAAATAAGTTGCTTCTCAGCAAAACTGCCTGCTTTGGTGTAGCGGTTTTGAAAAGATGAATGCAAAGAGTTATACTTTGACACAGCACTGGATTACTGTCTGGTATACATGGATTTTTGCCTACATATTGTATATGCCTAAAGGATTGACATAAAATGTCATCAGTAGGTACATACATTTCTAAATTCTTCCTATCTAAATTCCTTGTTTTCCTGTAATATTTTTCTCTGCTAATTAACTCTAGCTGATTACTTTATTAGCTTCTTACCTGTGTGCTAGGTAGTTCTCCAGTTTTTTCCACTGGGTCTAGATGCATCTCACATCTCTTACTACCATAACTTCCTCTGCTAACTCCTGTCAATATTTTATATGTTTAAGAACCAGCATCTCTTATGTAGTATTAGTAGCCTAATGGAGTCCTCCTTAACCAGGGACTGAGAGTTTGAGTCCCATCTGGGGTGACATAATCTGCAAGTATAAAAGAATTAAATTTTTGTAAGACTGTGTTCATTTATTCAGGGCTTCCTTGTGCCTGGCTTGGACACCTGTAACTGTAACATTTGGATTTTTGCTTCTAAAACTATCTGGACGTACAGAGCTGATGTAAGTATATTTTTTGCACTTGCTCTAACTGTTTCACTGATATTGTAACACTTCTGTTCTGCATTTATTTATTTAGTTGAATTTATCACTGTTTTTCAGCCTGCACTTGTTAAAGAAACTCCATTTGTTTGTTACTGTACTGCTCTTAGGTTGTTTTAGCAGTATTCTGCAAAAGGTATTCTGAGTCTGCCAAAATATTTCTGAGTTTTGCAAAGTTTTTGTGTGTTGTAAACATTTGCCAGGGTTAGTGAACTTATTTCCAAGGATTCCTGATATTGCAGGAATTCTTACTTCTGTTCTAAAGCATTTGTTACTGCACTTCAGCTTAAAGCCAATTTGTTTTAGATTGGAATGATTCTTTTGCACTCTGGTGGGAGCAGAGCGCTAAATTCAACCCATCCAAGGTGGGAACTACTGGTCAATAGCTTATTTATTTGATTGGCCTGAGGGTTTAACTTTGGAAAAGTCTTTCATCCTGCTGGTATAAAAGCTTCATGTTTGCATTCCCTGTGCTTTCAAATAAGTAGATCTCTTAGGTTTAAAATCCTCCATAGGAAGTGCTCTCTGTAGTCCCCACTGTTCACAGCTGCTTGAAGAGCTGCCAGTTTGTGTGGAGGGTAGTACCACTGTAGGAAATCTAATAGTATACTACTAAACACTCTCACTTACTTTGACCTTTAAGTGACTCTCCCTTACTTCTTCCCATCTAGAAATTGTGTTTTCTTGCCTTACATAGCATGGGCTAGATTTAGACCTGCTGAATCTATACTGTTTGGTGACACTGTGCTCTTAAACCAGCCATCTTGCATTAAGAGGGCCTTCCTGCACCCTTGTGGCAGACGTGTGTAGCTCAGGACCTATGTGAGTTGGAAATTGCTGGAGAATGGTTCAGTCTCGTGCTTTCCCATTGGTAGTTGTATTAAAACTGTTTAAATATGTCTGTATATAAGCCTCGTGTTTGCATGGGTTTATACTCAGTTTACTGGAGCTGCTCAACATTTGGCAACTTGAGCCAGAGGTCTGGAGTGCATCTGCACTGAAATCCAAGGCATCCACTGAAAAAAAATGAAAAATAAGTATATTTTAAATGAGCACTGCACTTTGTTAACTGTATTTAGTTGAATTACTGCTTAATTTTTGCTGTTTGTGACTAAGTCCAGTTAGCCCACTTCCTTCCCAAATACCAAATTCAGAAAAAGTTTGCTACAATGGATGGGCAGTTTCCCATCATTTCTTCTGCCAACTTGATTGATATGGGCATCTTGGGGCAATGTAGCAATTGACTCATGTATATTAACAACCATTTACTCCTAAAGCAAACTAACACCCTATGTGAGAGATGCAAATATAGACATCAAATCAGGTTGTCAGCACAAACGCTTCACCTCTCACACAAAATAAGGTCACGACACTTTGATCCATATGTGCAGAGGTACTCACTAAAAGCCTACCAAAAGAACAGAGACCTCTGAAATGCACACCACCCACACTCACCACTAAGCAAAAATACACCACTACACATATCAACACACACACCCGCATCTCAAAAAGTAAGCCCCTAAGTCAAAACACATCAAATGTCATGGTCATAGGCAACTCCATAGTGAGACACACAGATGTCCCCTCACCAGACTGGACAAGGAGAAGATCATGGTCAGCTGTCTGTCATGTGCCAGGATCTGACAAATCATGCATGCACTCAAGTCACTCAACAACAAGTACTGTTAGACTCTGTCATAGTCCTTGTTCGAGTGAATGACTTGAGATGTGCCTTTCTGGACTATATGAAGAGAGACATTTTGGATCTCTCTGATTATGTGTCTCAGACAGGTATGTCCCTAGCTTTAAGCAGCATCCTACCCTTACTCAGGATGATGCCACAATATAAACAAAAAAATATTGACTTCAACAATTGGCTTAGCTTCTGATGTCATTCCAAGGGGATACAGTAGCTGTCAGCCTGGGAGGATATAGTAAACAGACCTTGCTGCTTTGCAAGAGATGGTCTGCACCTGTCCCCCCTAGGCTTTTGGATACTGCAAAGATGCTTGCCTCACCCATAGTGCTTTTTTAGGCAATGTCAAAACAACAAATTTTCCATGGTAACAACATCTAATCGAGACAAACTCAGGGTCATGCTGCTTAATGCTATTAGTCTAAACATGAAACTGGACTCCCTGGGAGCACTCCTCACCTTAATGGATGTTGACGTCTGTGCAGTTACCGAGACATGGTTCAAGGCCACTGAGAGCCCCACAACCATGCAAGGCTACAGTGCCTTCTACATGTTTAGACCTCGAAATGAGTGTGAAGGAACCAAAGGAGGAAGTGTATCCATCTTCATTAAAATCAAATACACTTCAAGACTGGTCAAACAGCATGACTCTCTCTCGAACTACTCCATGTCCAAGTAACTATTGAGAAAGTACCGTACCACATCTTTGCTAGCAATAGACCCCCCACCATGAATCAGGATAAGCACACTGCCTACCTTGACTTACTGGAACCCCTTACCATACAGCCCAACACCTTAGTCATGGGAGATCTCAACTATCCTTCCATAGACTGGGGGGCATACACAAGCAAAAACATGCTCACCTAGAAGTTCCTGGACTTTGTTAACACAAATGCTCTGGAACAGATAGTCTACACCCCCACTAGGGGCTATAATGTTCTGAACATAGTATTCACAAACATGGGGCTCACTGTACTTCCCCATGCGTGGTCAGACCGCAAATCAGTCTCATTTGAAGTTACTGCTGGAACTAACACCATCACAGGAACAAAAATTATAAAAACTTTAACAAAGCTAACTACAGCCTACAAAGTGGCAGTATAAAAAGCTTCATATCTTCTGCAATCACAGACATCAATGATCACTATGCAGAAGTGTACATAAATGCCCTGTACAAACACTTAAGCAACTGAGTAAGCTCTGCTGTACCTGACCAGATCAAAATCAGGTCTTCCCGTAAAAAGAAGCCACCATGATGGACTTCAAGTATAAACAGATTATATAACAAGAAGAAGAAACTGTTGTCCAAAATCAAGATGGCTATCACTCTGCAGAGGAAGAGTTACCTACTAAGCCTAAGCAAGAAAATCCAAAATCTTATAAAGACTTCTAAAGCAAATTACAAAACTAAAATCACTTCCCTAGCCAAGGATAATCATAAGGCATTTTTTAACTACATCCGTAAAACGGATTGTCCAGCTATGTGCTGAACTGGTTGTAGATGGGATCATTCGTCCTCTGCCTAGTATCTCTAGAAAACAGGTCATCTCTGCACTCACCAAGACCAAAAACATAGCCTCAATGGGACCAGATAAAATTCCATGTTGTTTACTAATCAATCTAAAACAATAATAAATAATAATAAATCTAAAACAATAGTTTGCACTGACTCATCCAACTACCTCTACTATTACTTCATCCCTCCCCCTACTAAAAACTAATTTTCTCTCTTCTCTAATATCTATTGTGCTATACTCTCCAATCTCAAATATACTATTACCCTCTCCATGCATAATATTTTCCTAACCTTCTAATGGCTAGTAGCTATATATTTTGAAATGTTAAACCTACAATTGAGTTTATAACAAAAATATTCACTTTATGTAAATGTTGAAATTTTGTATTGAATTATGTCTTTTCATTTTTGTAACATTTTGACAAGCCAATTGCAAATATCATGGAGCTTATCTGTAAATGTTTAATTAGCTGTATGAAATATGTCCTTTTGTAACATGTGAAATGTAACTTGCAATTACTGCGGAGCTTTTCTCCCTGGGCCTCCACTGAAAACTGGCTCTTCTTGGGCCAGTGGACCTCCCCGGTCATCAAACTTAAATAAATAAATAGTTAGTGGACCCACTTGGCATTCTGTTTAATCCTAGTTTGAGAGTAGGCTATGTTCCTGCAGAATGGAGAACAGCAACAGTAATCCCCCTGCACAAAAGGTGGCCATCAACTGACCCTGGGAAGTGCAGATGCATAAGTCTAACCAGCCTCATTTGCAAGGCCATGGAAAGAATTATCATGGACCTTATCAACAAGGACATATGCAACCTCCAAATGCTGGATCCAACCCAGTTTGGCTTCGTTAAAGGTAGCTCATGTTTATTAAACCCGGTAGACTTCTTTGAGAATGTCACCAAAGCTGTGGATAAAGGTAAGACAGTGCACACTGCCTATCTCAACCTTGCCAAGACTTTTGACACAATTCCCCACTCTGGCATCATTGAGAAACCCTCCCAGATAGGGATTAACCCATATGTTACTAGATGGGTAGCCAGTTGGCTCACCGACAGAACACGCTTTGTGAAAATTGGTGACTCCACCTCCACCAGTAGACCCATCACCAGTGGAGTATCATAGGGGTCGGTGCTGGGCCCCTTTATGTTTGGCATCTATTTCTCAGATGTCCAGGCCAAAGTAGATGGCCTTTGGCTCACCAAGTTCACTGATGATTGCAAACTGGGGACAATCATTGAGTCAAAATATTACAAGAGGAATTAACACAAACAAATGATTGGTGCCAAAGCCATGGTCTACAAATAAATGCAAAAAAAGTGCATTATTATTCCCTTTGGTAAAACAGAATTCCCTACAAATTACAGCATCCCTCTTAGTTTCAACCCAGTGGTGTGAGATTTGGGAAAACTGGATGACAGCAGTTGGGTCTACCTGAGAACACCGACAGATCAAAATGCCGATGACGAGAACACCGACAATGGAAGACTGATAACAGAAATAACCTACAGTTCGAAATCCCGACGCTGAAAACACCAACATCCAAAATGAGCGTGACTGTGTAAGTATGTGATAGTGACGGATGTTAGGGTGCATGTAAGGTAAGTGTGTATTAGTGACTGACTGTAGGGTTAGGGTGCAGGTAAGGTAAGTGTGCGATAGTGACGGACTTTAGGGTTAGGGTACGGGTAAGGTAAGTATGCAATAGTGACGGACTTTAGGGTTAGGGTGCGGGTAAGGTAAGTGTGTGATAGTGACAGACTTTAGGGTTAGGGTGCGGGTAAGGTAAGTGTGCGATAGTGACGGACCTTAGGGTTAGGGTTTGGGTTAAGGTTAGTGCATAGATAGTTGTGTATGTAAGGTTTAGTGTAAGTTTGTAAGGTTTTTGGTGTGCTTGTGTTGTGTGTGTGTTGTGAGTCGGTGTTATGGTGTTCAGTAATGTGGACTGTCGGTATTGTGTGGTTTCGGTGTTTTGGTGTCGGCATTTTGACTGTCGGGTTTGTGGTGTGTCGGTGTAGTGTAAGGGATCTGATAGCAGTCTGAACTTTGACTACCAAGTTTCCACAGTGGTAAGGAAAGCTTTCTACATTGCATACCTCATAAGCAAAGGCATAGCATCCAGGTCAAGAGGTGTTATAACTCCAATGTACTCGACTCTCATCAGACCACTAATAGAGTATAATCCAACCTTTTGCATGTACCTCACCAGACACCTGCAGCAGCTGGAGAGACCTCACTAAAAATAATACAGGGACTCCAAACCATGGCCTACATGGACAGACTGAAAGCCCTGTCACTTTACTCTGTATCTTATAAACTGCTGAGAGGTGACTTGTGCCTGGCCTATAGGGCAATCTCCAACCCTGCCCTAATGGAAATGCTGCACATCCGCAAATCAAATAGCACAAGAGTCACTCACTCTAGGGACTTCAACCTAGCTTCTGACATTAACGCAACATGCTGGAAAGACAAATATGTCTCCCAGAGACTGCTGCTTCTCTGGAATAGACTTCCTATTCACATAAAACAGAGCTCCTCACTGACCCTTTTTAAATGACACCTAGATAATTGGATGGGAGACTCCAAATTCGCCAGTGGAATGGCACCCATGCCCCTTCTGGACAGGGATAGCCAGTGTTCATCACAGACCAGCTCTGTTCATAAAATTATTCTGTGACCTACCCAAAAATAACAAATGGGGATACTTGGGATTAGCATGGCTAGGCTTGTAAAGGCTCTAGGGCTGCTAAACTAGTAACCTCCTATGAACCTATGAACCTATGCTTCTGATGCTCTCCATTGCTGGTTACTTCCTCTGTTCTCTGACCTATTCTCTTTCATACTGCCTGCCCATTTATTCGGGTCTATATTATATATTCGAACTTTCTAAACTTCGAATCCCATATGTTCGACAAAATATGATCGAAGTTTAAATGTTCGAATATATAATAAAACAAAACAAAAAATAAACTTACCTTAACGGTGCAGGCAGGGGGACAAGCACCCCTGCACCCCCCACACCCCCCTACTTAAATATACCAACTCCAAGATCGCACTTCAGTGCAGAAAAAGGGAATTCTCCCATTCTGCACCGAATGGCGGCATTACATTTAACCTTCAAACACTTTAAATTTCGATCATATGGTGTCGACCATATGCCATTCGAAATTTCAAGCATTCGTGGTTCTAATAGGAACCCCATTTATTCTGCTTACTCATCTCTCTCTCTGCCAGTTATTACCGCCTTTTGTCCTTTCCTCGAGTTTATTTTTGTTGCAGTGTTCTCACACTGCAATATTTTCTTCCTCCTATTCTTTCACTGAAATGAGATCATATCTGGATAAGAAAAGAAGCAACTTTACTCCTTTTTTGTTAGTGTTTCAACCTTATGCATCCATCCATACACAACCGTTTTCCCCCCACTTTTGCACATGGGGTTAGGGTTTCATTTCAACAGTGACAATCATCTGGTGCCAAGGCTCACACTACTGGGTGGCTAGCTCTGCTGAAGATATTTTGTACCACATACACACTCACACACATGCACTCACAATTATGGACAATCTAGAGTGTCCAATCCACCTACTGCATGTCTTTGGATTGTGGGAAGAAACTGGAGCAAACCCACACACAGGGAGAAAATTCAGACTCCACAAAAAAGGCATCCCAGCCAAGAATTGCACTGAAGAAGGTCTTCCTGTGAGATGAAAATTGTATCAGCTGCACGACTGTGCTTCCCTCACCCTCAATATTCTTCATAATTCGATGGTGCTTTTTTACTGCGACATTGCTTTAAATTTAATCCATTTCCACAGCAATTTTATTATGTTTCTCTGTTGATTTTAGTGCTTTCCAGAGCTTACTTCATTGCAGGATATTTGTGCCAAAGTTCATAATTAACTATTATTGCACAGTATTTTTGCTCAGTGCTTTCTGGAGGATTTGGTACCAACTGGTATATAGGAGTTTTCTGAAAGTATTATGTAAAATGTTCAATTTCATCTGTTCTTTTCTTGAGTCATCTATTGTATCCTCACATATTTGAGTTTAACTCTGCTATTGGGGTATTTAAAGTTTAAATGTTATCTAGGTCAGTCAACTCAATTGTGTATTTCTGTCTTTGAGACAAACACCTCGCAGATCTTTTCCCCCTTGGTTGTGCATTTTTGCATTTCACCGTAGTTTATAATTTCACTGTTTACCAATTGCTATTCATGTATAATGGGCTGATATTGCATTGAGATGAAGGACTAAGTGGACATTTAAAGTGTTTTCCATATTGACATAGTTTATGCACCTCCCTCTATTTTTGGCAACATAGAGGTGCCTTCCACAAGAGTGAAATTACTTGCATATGTACATCTTTTTCTTAAAGTGCCTGACCTTTTGCACACTGAATTTCACTGGGCAAAATGATGTTCCTCTAATATATACATTTTGAATACCAGTGGAGCAGTGGTAGTGCTATCACCTCACAGTGAGGTTCTCTGGTTCAACACTTGAATAGTGTGCCTTCTTTGTGATGTCTGCAGTTTCCTCCCACACTCCAAAGACATGCTTTCGGTGGATTGGTCATTGTAAATTGGCCAGAGGTGTGCACGTGAGTGGTATTGAAGAAGAACCATAGCAGCTCTAACCAAACAGTGGTGGGAATCTTGGTTCTAGATGATTGTTACTGTTGAAGTGATACCCCAACCCCTGTGGAAAACTGGTAAAAGGGGACATGGATAGATGTACATTACGAATAGTTACAGTTTCTCCTTATGAATCTTACAAGGCTCAGGCTAACTGGTTTGATTTATCCTGTACGTTAATTGATCTCATAATGGCATGCAATTGATTTACACCCTGCACATTCTGCTATCCCTCCTACCCTGCTTCTGTAAAACATTTATTAAGCTTTGGGTTCCCTTAGAAGTCCTGATTTTAACCTTGCTATCTCTGCTGTAATTATCAGGGTACATGATCAGAGAGCTTTCCTAATGCTTTGTTTATTCACGTAAGAAACATTAGTCTGATGGTTCACCTTTAACTGCAGACCCTTCCCCATAGGAAGCTCTTCTGAAGCCATTCCTCAAAGCATTAAAGAGATGCTAGGACAGGCAAAGAAAATAGCCCTCACCATTTAATCATAGTGTTTGTTTTCTTTTTTCTTTTTTTTTTTTTGTTGTTGCTGTTGAACTGTTTGATTAGCTTTCCATTGTTTCTATAAAAGACTTCCATTGTTGGCTTTGTATCTGTTACTGCATTTTAGGATTGAACTCTCAGCAGCATTTCTAAATAATCTGTTTTAGCTGTCTAACCATCTAAATCCCTGAACTAAATTTCTTGCCTACACTTTTTCCTCATCTGTCAGTCTTTCTTTCCTTGGTGCTTAAATTCTTTGTTTTCTTTCATATATTTCTCTGCTGCTTTATTCTCTAGCTGATTACTTTCTCAGCTTCTTACCTGTTGTGTGGACAAATGTGTCAGTTTTATATCCGACATAAGTAATATAATGCCAACAAAATCTGGTACCAATGGTCAAAAAAGGCAAAACTGGTGCTAAATTAGCGTACCACAATTTATTGAACGCTTTCGTCAAAAGACTTCATCAGAAACACAGTGAAATTTAAAAACATCATTTAAATACTCAAACAAATCAAACAATTAATCCATCAATGTAAAATTTAAAAAAAACAGACCAATAAAATACATAGAAATACAGACAAAAAACTTATAGCTTAATTTAAATATGCATTTAAATCAGCATCTTTGTTAAGATTCAACTTTCTATATTTTAAAAACATTTAATATTATAGCCTCATTTAACCCAGGTTTCCTGTCAGCACCAAGTTTAATTTGCCATATTGTTTCTCTTTGTTCAAGAGAGTTCTTGAAATCTCCACCTCTCAGGTCCATTTCAACAACTTCCAAAATAGTAAAAAGAAACTTCTTATATTTCATACATTCCAAAGAATGTTTACATCAGGCATTTTTAGGATCTTTAGTCTTAATGCTATAAATATGCTCCCTAATACGTTCTTGTAAGGTATGTGTAGTCATACCAACGTAAAACGCTGGGCAGCCACTGCAGAAACTAATGTAAACTAACCCCCTAGTTAAACAATTAACAAAACCAGGAACCTCAAAGGTAACCTTAATGTGTTACAACATAACATAGGGCCCTTCTAGAATATATCTACAGAAGTTACATTGTTCACATTTGTGCATACCCTTTTTGTGTGTTAAATGTTGGTTAACTTTACCTCCAAAATGATCATTTGCCAGCAACTTTTTAAAACCGGAGCTGTTCCTATAAACAAATCCGGGTTTTTCTCCTAAAACTTTTATCAAATCTGAATTCCCTTTTAAAAATTTCCAGTAAGTAATATAATGTAATTTGTAAAGAGACTGTTGATAATTTTCCCTCCTGGATTTCAATGCACTGTTTTCCATACTAACATGTTTATTGAGTTTTGTTGACAAATTTGCAGTACAGATCACAGGTACACTTCACTAAAACCATTTTTAGCAACAGCACATTTCCAATAATTCTATTATTGCTTACTGTTCTCTGGTAGAGCTTCTAGAGTCTGTGGTACAAAGTTTAATTTACTCAGCTCTCATTTGCCTGCTGTGTGTCCCTGAACAAGTCTCTTAACGAGACGTTGCTCCCAGATTGTCCATGAAAAGGGAATGTGTGTCCAGTGGGCCTACCAAGTTAGCAAATGGGTATTAACTCAATAGTAAAAGTCTATAGTACTCTGACCACTGCCATGTTTAACTTACGGCATACAAAAGCAAAAAAAGACAACAAATATAAACAATTACAATAACAGCAAAATAAATCCCTCACCCTGACAGACCTAGATTACATTTTGCAAGAAGTAAATCCAACATTAGATCTGTATGTATTTCAGGTAAAATGGCTGGGATGTATAGACGACTCTGCATGCCACAGAGGTCACAGTGTAGAAGAACCACACAGCTAATTAGATATGTGTTAAGCACTGACTAGAGGTGGCATTCCAAGCAAAGGACCATAAGCATAATGGGAAAAACAGCACGAGGCTGCTCTGTAGCCACAGGAGTGCTACAACACAATATGTGACTGACATGGCAGATGTCACAGACAAAGCAAGGAAGTACTCCTCACTCATGAGTGTTCACTTACGCAATATAATGCATGTCATAGCCATCAAGAAGGACAGCATATTGTCCAACAGATATATTAATGTGGATGCACACAGCAAAGTGACAGCCCTGTTCATCATACAAATTGGGAAGAAATGAGGGTAGACAGTAAAGCAGGGTATGGAAAAACAGCAAGCAGAAGGAAACACAGAAAGGTAGCCATAACTTATGAAGGGGGGGGGTATTTTTTTGGAGTAAGGGATACAAAAGAGGGGTTAAGAGAAAATTAGAAGGGTGGCAGTGGATAAGTCAGTGGGAAAGGGCAGTTAGCAAGTAAAACGCAGCAATACAGGACACAGACAGACAGACAGGTGTGTACTTATAACAGGTGAGGTGGACAGTAGATGTACACACATAAGGTATTCTTTGACCAAGTACTAATGGATCTACTGCACATCCACATGTCAAAGGGTATCAGAAATACCTGCTCCAAAGACCTTAACATCTTGATTTGAAACTGATTTGGGATCTATATCAGTTAAGTTGCCTGCATCTACATAATGAATTCTGCTATGGTATGTTCCATGGTTTTACATATAAGGGTGGTGCCTATAATTTCCTAGGTCTGTAGAGGGACCGCCCATCACTTCACAACATTACCTTTGTCAGAGTTGCCACTGTTTCTTGCTCCATCCCTTGCTGTGCAACTTCAACTGGACCTTTGTACCTGTCTCCTACAGAAGGCTCCAGACCATCATCCTGAGGGAAAATTTTTCCAGCTGTGTCCTGCTGCATCTCCTGCACCTTGCTCCAGGGACCCAGTATTCCACCATGCTACAGAATTGTCTGTGTTGGATTCTCCACACTGAATCCTTCACTTATCAGATAATCCACAACTTAATTTTTTATTTGTTTAACTCCTACCTTACTAGTCCTCTTTTTATTATTCCCCCTTTCTTTTCTTATTTTTTGTATCGTGAAATCTTCCATATCTGGGTACCTTTGTCTGTAGTTCTCATCAAATCTCTTTGGATCTGTTTTTTTTGCATTGATTAGTTTGGCTTTCTCTTTTGCATAAATATTTTACCATACCAGATCTCTTTTCTTTTGCCATGTCCATGTTACAAAAATCTCTGGGTTTTGTACTTTATATTTTCACCTTCCTCTGCTGCTTCGTTTTTTCCAGACAGCCCAGAGTTTCATTTGTGTAATGTTTTTCATGGATCTGCTGCATTAATGAGCACACATATTTGAAGACTGTGACAGTTTTTTGTGTACAAGCATTTTTTCTTTCCTCTAATTTCTCTCTTAATCTTTAGGAATATCTTGTATCTAGGAATTTTAGGTTTTGTGCATAATAGTAACAATACATGATTTCTTCTTTTTCCTCAGTAGTCCATTTTATCTTTATGGCTGTTATCTTGCCCTGTCAGGTTATTTTTTTTTTAATTAATTAATTAATTAATTTATTTATTTATTGTGGGCTACGTCTTCTTTCTTCCATAGGAGGCTATCTTCCCATTGAGCCTGGCCTACCCATGTTGTCAGAATGTTTCTGTGTCCTGAGGGTTCTAAATTGCCTTTTATCCCATTTTAGCACCAGTGTGTACACCAGGATCAAGCACTTTAGTATTCTTGGACCTGTGCACCCAACTATCCTTTTTATTTTTAACCTGCCATTCTCCATGATATATAAAGTATAGTCTATATATCAGTGTCATCTTGGAGAGATTTTGTGAAAATAGGGTCCACCACGTGAAGGTATTCACTAAGACATGAGGATGAATTTGGTTCCAGCAGTACTGTTCTTCTTTTCTTGGTGATTATGTCATCTCTCCATCTGGGGCCCCTCTGATTTCATCTCATCGTTGGGACTCACATTTTTTTTTAATTTCTCCAAATCTTTTAGGTTTCTAATACCATGACTCCCACTTTTTAATTTCTCCAAATCTTTTGGGTTTCTAATACCATGATGGGAATGGACCCCATTCCTAAGTCAAAGTACGATTAAAGTTCATGAACTTAATATTGTTTCACTCTTTGATGTCAGCCAAAAGTGCTCTTCGCAGTACCCGCAAAGTGTCCAGTAATGACTCCTTCTGCAGTTCGTATGGATTTACGTGTATTGGTAGCGTATCTAAATATGATTGCAGACAGTTTTTTGTAAGACCCGCTGCCCTTACTACTATCGGAACTATCTGGGTATCCTTCTTCCACATTGCTCTTGTTTCTGCCTGCAGATCCTGATATTTTATGGCTTTGTGTCTCTGTGTATGCAGGACACTGGAGTCACTGAGTGTGGCAATTTCAGTGATCAATGCTACTCTTGTCTTCTTTTCATGGACCACTATATCCAGTTTTCTAGCATCTATCTTTTGAACTGTTGGTAATGGATGAACCAGTGTGATGTAGACTTCCTCATTTTCTGTGATGCTTTGTGGCTCATGTTTCCAGGGTTTTTCAGCCACTCCAAAACCATAATATTTATGCAATCCCCAGTGCAACAGTCTCACCACATTATTATGCCTTTCAGTATACAGTCCTTCTGCCATTAGTATGTCACAACCAGCAATGAGGTGTGCAACAGTTTCCAGTTTGGTTTTACAAAACCTACATTTGTCTGTTTCTCCCTCATGTTCAATGGACCTTGTAAACCAGTGTGTACGTAGCCCACTATCTTGTGCCACCAATATTAACCTTTCATCGCTTGGTTTGAAATTTGAATTCACCTCTCCTTAAGCATTCCTGCATTCTTTCCTGATCAACATGAGGGTCTTCCAGAAGTATTCTATACTTGCAACTATATTTATGTATTTTCCACATGTCTTGCCTTTTCATCTGATCCTTCACTTTATATTCTTTCTTTTGTTTTTTGCCACATTCAGTTGCTGCCTGGTTTTTATCTATTTCTGGTTTGATTATCATTCCTGCTTGATGCGGATGTGCTTCTGCTAAGTTAAACAGGGAAGTCATCTTAGATGTTTTTCTCCTCATGTTTCAAAACTTTCACTAAGTTTGGGTCTTGTGAGGTCAATATATGTGTGTGGAGTCCCATGATTGCAGATCTATACATGTAATCAATTTCAAGGAGGCCCATCCCTCCTTCGGAATGCTGAATATATAATCTTGGTATGCACTGATTTTTATAGGTCATTTGGTGAGCGTGAAGCATCCTTCTTGTTTTAATATCTAATCTATCCAACATGTTTTGGGGCCAATCAATCACTCCAAAACTGAAAGTTAGGATAGGAAGAGCAAATTGGTTTATAGCTTGGATTTTATTCCTAGACATCAATGCTGATTTCAGGATTAATTTAAGCCTTCTAAAATATTCCTTCCTAAGTTTTACTTGCATTTGTTCATGTTTTATTATTAATCCTTCATCAGTTCCCAAGGTTTTCCAATTAGAGGCTTTTCTTAACTTTGTTTCAATCTCTCTGGCTGTTACTTTATCCCATTTTATATCATGTACCTTTAAACTTCTTATTCTTTCTTTTGTTTCTTTTATTCATTTAGCATTTTTGTTGTGTTCCACAGGCTCTTCATAGATGTTTCTTCAAAATGCATGTATTTCTCCTTTTTTTACTGGTCTTTCAAGTCCTTTTACCTTGTTTCCCAATTCTCTATAAAACTTTTTTGGGTCATTACTAAATTGCCTGTTTTGTACTTTTCCTTCATTATCTGTGTATCTTCTAAGTTTTTCCACCTGTGCTGAAATATTTAATTTATTTGTGATAGTGCATGGTAGATCCTGGTCTGTTCTAATACTGCACAATGCTTTTATCACATCTATCTTTCTTAGTATTTTTGTTGATCTATTCCCTCTTCTATAATCTTCTAACAGTGACACTTCTTGTCTTAATTGCTTTATAGGTTCATAGGTTGATACTAGGCTATCTGCCCTAGGGCATTTATAAGCCTAGCCAGACTGTGTTTGGCTTTCGCCACCCTTTTAGATTAGTTGACTGTGCCTCTGTTTAGTAGGTCACAGAAGGTAGCCCTTTTAAGGTTAGTTTACTGTGCCTCTGTTAAACAGGGACACAGAAGAGATCCCAGGGGTAAACTTACGATCTCCTTTCCACTCGTCAAGATTTCTCTTGAAGAGGGTCAGTGAGGGGCTCTGCCTAACATGGATTGGGATTTTGTTCCAGAGTGAGGGGAGCCTCTGGGATATGAATCTGTTCCTCCAGCATGTCCTATTTATTTCTGTGCTGAGGTTCAAGTCCCTGGTGCATGTAGCTCTAAGGGATTTGGATTTCCTGAGGTGAAGCATGTCCATTAATTCTGGGTTGGACATGGCTTTATACGTCAGACACAGATCGCCTCTGAGTAGGCGGTACGCAACTGAGTACAGCTGGAGTTTCTTTAGCCGAACTGCATAGGGCATCTGTTTGAGCCCCTTGATCCCCTTGGTGAGATACTTTTGGGGTCTTTCCAGTTGCTGAAGGTGTCGGGTAAGGTACATCCCAAATGGGGCATTGTACTCAATTATGGGCTTGATAAGTGATGAGTAGAGGGGCACAATGACCTCTCTTGATCTAGATGTGAACCCTTTCATGATAAGGTGGGCTATATAGAAGGTCTTTCTAACCACTTTGGCAACGTGATTGTCAAAGGAGAGATTGCTATCTACTTGGGTCCCCAAGTCCCTAATTACTTCTTCCGTACTTAATGGATTACCACCTATGTGGTAATTTGTGGGCACTTTGTTTTTCCCAAAGGGGATAACTATGCACTTTTTGGCATTTAGCTTTAGGCCATGGCTCTGGCACCAGTTATCCATCTCTATGAGACCCTTTTGGAGGATGCTTGTGTCAGCCGGAGAGTCGATTACAGCACCCAGTTTGCAGTCATCTGCGAACTTGGTCAGCCATAGTCCACCCGTGTTAGCCTGTACCTCGGAGAAATATATACCAAACAAGAGAGGTCCCAGGACGGAGCCTTGTGGGACACCATTTGTAACTGGTTTAGAGTCTGACATGGCACCTGCTATTCTGACCATGTGGGTTCTATCCATGAGCCAGTTTGCAACCCGTCTTGTGACATAAGGGTTGATATTTAAGCTGGTGAGCTTATTTATGATGCCCGAGTGGGGCATTGTGTGGAAGGCTTTTGCGAGGTCCAGGTAGGCTGTGTGGACTACCTTCCCTTCATCTATGGCTTTGGTAACTGTTTCAAAGAAGTCGACCAGGTTCAAGAGGGAAGATCTTCCCTTAACGAAGCTGAATTGGGTAGGATCCAGTGCCTGGAGGTTCCCAATGTCTTTGTTTATGATTTCCATGATGATACACTCCATAGCTTTGCAGACCAGGCTAGTCAGGCTTATAGGGCGATAGTTTCCGGGGTCTGTTGTGGCACCACCTTTGTGGAGTGGGACCACTGTTGCTGTACGCCATTCCTTGGGTACATATCCTGTAGTAAGGCTGAGACTGAACAGTGACTTTATATGAGGGTTTAGTTCTTCTTGGAGCTCGTGTAAGACGCAGCCCGGGACACCGTCTGGTCCCCTTGATGCTGTGTTTTTGCTTTGCAGAGGGCAGCTCTCACCTGTGCATTTGTGATGTCAGGGAGGCTACATTCTGTTGGGATAGACATTTGCTCTTTTGGAGGGGAAGGGGGAGAAAAGTTTGCACTGAACCTTTCTGCCCGGATGTTGGCAATGTCTGTGGGTTCAGTGCATTTTTTGTTATTTTGCACTAACTCAGTGCATATCTGGGAGTTGCCTCCCAGGTTTCTGACATAACTAAAGAAGGCCTTGTGATTATCTTTAGTGTCTTGTGCAATTTTTCTTTCGAAGCTGGCCTTAGATGATTTTATGAGGGATCGTAGTTTCTTGCTAGTACTGATCAGTGACGCCTTCCCTTTTTGGGATTTTGCTCTGTCATGAAGTAGCTTTCTCCTTCTGTTGCATAACTTATTTATGGCCGAGGTCCACCAGACAGGTCTCCTGCCTTTGGAGGAGTGAGTCTTGGTTTTATTTGGGATAGCATGCTCCATGCATTCCTGTAGGTGTCCATAGAATGCTTTTGTAAAGGATTCTGCATTTTGGATCATATTTTCCACTGGCCCGGGGGCTTTGAAGAATTCCACCTCAGTTTTGAGAAGTGTGACATTTGCTTTTGAGAAGTTCTTCACCATGGTTTCCTTGGCTAGGGGTGGGGATGGAATATGGATGTCCAGTGAGATTGTTTATGGTCTGATCTTACTAATGAGGGGTATACCTCTGGTGTAGAACATAGAGACCCCATGTTGGTGATGACGACATATAATATGTTTTCCCCTCTTGTGGGAGTGGTGACCAGTTGTTCCATAGCATTTGAGTTTATAAATTCTAGGAACCGTTGGGCGAGGGTGTTTGGGCTTGAGTAGTTTTTCCAATCGATGCTTGGGTAGTTGAAGTCACGCAATATAATAGTGTTTGGAGAGACCTTCATATTCTTCAGTGTTCTCAGGAAAGCTGAGTGAGGTTCCTGTGTTTGGGAGGGTGGTCTGTAGCAGGCTACAAACTGAAAGGCAGTTTTTCCCACTGTTAGTTGCACATGGATGGTCTCCGATGCTTTGTGCAATGCCACTAACCTGGAGGTGTGGGTATCTTTGATAAATATGGATACTCCCCCTCCTTTTGTGGTTTGGTCCGAGTTTTGGGGCCGGAAAGCATGGTTAGTGCTGGGGTGCTCTCGGGAGCCTTGAACCAGTTTTCTGTTACTGCACAGATATCGATATTCTCCATACTGAGGAGAGTCTTGAGTGCGCGCATCTTGAGGTTTAGACTTCTGGCGTTGAGCAGCATTACCCTTAGTTTTTTTTTCTTTGTGTTGTCTATGGGGGTGGGTTTGTCTTTTGAGCCTTGCCTAAAAAAGGCACTATGGGGGAGGGAAGAGCCTTTGCCAGTATTCGAAAACCCAGGGGTGACAGGTGCAAGCCGTCCCTAGTGAAGCAACGTGGCTTATCGAGCATGTCATCCCAGGCTGACAGACATTGGATCCCCACTTTGAATGACACCAATACTTTAGCCAATTGTTAAAATTGATCATTTTGTCTTTATACTGTGGCATCATTCTTGGTGAGGGTAAGATGCTACTCAAGGTCAGGGTCATACCGGCCTGAGCTACATGATCAAAGAGCTCCTGTACGTCTTTTTTCATGTAGTCCAGGGAGGTACATCTCAGGTCATTCACACCAGCATGGACATTGACGGAGTCATATTTGTACTTGCTTTGGAGTGACCTGAGTGCTTGTGTTATGTGGCGGATCCTGGCACCTGACAGGCAGCTTACAGTAACCTTCTCCTTGTTCAGCCTGGTGAGTGGGACTAGTTTATAGTTTTCTCTGTTTGATACTTCCATGATGGTATTCAATTTCTCCCCTTCCTTTGCCTTACTACCCTGTGCTGTTGTGGTAGGACCTTATCAGTTATTAATTTAGCTGCACAGTAACATATCCTGTTTACTTCTGTTATATTGCATGGATCTCTATGGACAGTCCTAATTACCGTGCTCATTCTTTTTTTATCAGACTTTTGGGGTTTTGTTGACCTTCTGCAGTCTATTTCTTTCATTGATTTTAATACATCTATCTATGTCCATTAAATCAAGGAACTCTTCCCTTAGTTAATTTTCTTCCAGACTGAGGGCACATCCTTTGTTTTCCACTTCCTGTGGGCATTTTATAGAAAGTTCTATAGCATCTTCCTGTGGCACCTTCTCTTCAATTTCATCCTGTGCCATCAGTTGCTCTGTCATATGGAAACTCACTGGCCTATTACTCCTCAACATTGACTGCATCAAAGTTTCTACAGTCTCCTATTTCTTCCCTTGCTGTCTAGCTGTAAGTGAACATTTATACTGGTTTCCTGTGGAAGGCTTCAAAATATCTTGATATAGCACCTGACTAATTGCTTCCTGTTCCACTGGTTTCCCCTTAATTTGGATATCCATTGCTCTAGCCTGTTGTGGTGCTTTCTGCATTAGATTTTCTACACTGAATCCTTCACTTTGCAGGTGCTCCATAACCTCAGTTTCTATTAATTTAACTTCTGATTTCCTTTTCTGCTTTTCCTCTTTGTTTTCTTATTTTTTGTATTGTAAATGTTTCCATAGCCAGATTCCATTGTTTGTATTTCTCTTCAAATATCTTTGGTGCTGCTCTTTTTGTATTGGTTAGTTTTGCTTTCTCCTTTGCATAAATATTGCACCATATTAAATCCCTTTTTCTTTCCCATGTCCATATTTCTTTCTTCAGATGTCTCCTGATCTTCTTGCTTCTCCTTGCTTTGAGGACTCACTCCATCATGCTGTGATGTAGTCTGTGTTAGACTTTCTACATTAAATCCTTCACTCCGCAGACACTCCATAACTTCGACTTCTATTTCTTTAACGTCTGCTTTACTAATCGTCTTGTCCACATTCCATCTTTGTGATATTACCAACAAAATGAAAAAGAAACCAATGACAAAGCAGTTGGAAACAGGGCGCTCTTCACAAAAATGCTGGAATTAACTTTCGTTTATTAACTTAAAGTGCGTTCAGTATCGTACACTTTTAAAGCAATGACTTCTTCAGAAGACAAAACAGTGAAACCCTCAAGTGGGCTTGCCTTTATACAACTTCATTAATTAAAACTAATTAAAAAAGGTTAATGAACCTATTAACCTCATTGTATACGAACGTTTTATACTGCAATCAATAAAATACAAGTGTCTAATGCAGCCATTACAAACAAACTTTGCAAGACATTTGCATAGTCTTTACTGTGCATTCAAGCCCCAACAAAGAAACACTTAAAAAATAAATACATAAAAAATATATATTTTGCAAATGTCTTATTTGTAATGGCTGCATTAGACACTTGTATTTTATTGATTGCAGTATAAAACGTTCGTATACAATGAGGTTAATAGGTTCATTAACCTTTTTTAATTAGTTTTAATTAATGAAGTTGTATAAAGGCAAGCCCACTTGAGGGTTTCACTGTTTTGTCTTCTGAAGAAGTCAAGTATTGGCTTGTCGAAAAGTGTACGATACTGAACGCACTTTAAGTTAATAAACGAAAGTTAATTCCAGCATTTTCGTGAAGAGCGCCCTGTTTCCAACTGCTTTGTCATTGGTTTCTTTTTCGTTTTGTTGGTGGTTTGTGCAAGTGTCGAATGGACCCAGGAAGCTCTCCAGCGAATAATGGTAATTCCCAAGAGAATGAGGGAATCTTACAATGCTTATTGAATTACTAACTCAGAAAGTGGACCGGTTGTCCCAGCAGGTCAGCGCTACAACACGCTTTCAAGAAGAACTACAGGAGAGGGACAACAGGATTCGTGAAAGCGCACTGCACGCAAAGAGTTCAAAACAGTGGAACTGGTAGTGGCTTTAACCAACCGGAAGTAACAACCAACCAGGAAGTAATAACAGCAGTGAGCAGCACCCGGTTGATCGGCGACGTGATTACGGCGATGGTGAACAAACACGAACTGGAGATCAAGGGTCTAGACCCATACAGGCTCAAAGAAACACCGTTTCAGCACCAGTCCTGGATGTATGGGTGCATAGAGAATTCTATTTTAACAACGAAGGTGCGACAGTCAATTTGGTAAACCAAGAGGAGGTAAGCCATGATTTAGCAACAAGACTGACCATGTTTGACAACAAACTATTCAAAGTGCGGAAGTTGCAACTTGAAGTTGCATACTTCCGTGAATGCATTAAATTAAAAATAGTCCCGAAGGGATTAAGGCAATGGCAATTTCCTGCAGGACTTGTGGAAGGTTCGTCTTTCCACAGTGCTTTGTTAACATTGTTTGATAGACACGGGCTAGAGCTGTTAGGTTTACTCTGTGAACAGTACCAACTACTAATTGACGCTTTATTAATTGAAATAGACGAACTGGACAATGGTATTAAAAATGATACCAACTACGGGAGATACCAGTTCGAATATGAGAGATGCTTTAAAAGCATCGATGAACATCTCAGTAGACTCAACTTAACAAAAAATAAAAAAATCACCAGAGATTTAAA
Organism: Protopterus annectens; assembly: GCF_019279795.1. Lineage (NCBI taxonomy): Eukaryota > Metazoa > Chordata > Ceratodontiformes > Protopteridae > Protopterus > Protopterus annectens. The sequence goes on along the minus strand of NC_056727.1, from coordinate 259,944,208 downwards.
CGACTACAGGTCTGGCAAAGCATATCCTAAAGCACCTGTGCATACTAATAGTAAGGCTTTAACCACTGGGGATTCAGGTGTGAATGTTAGTGTCTCCAGGGTCATGGAGGGAGACTCAAGGAACCAAAATGAGGATCAATGTGATGAGGACATGGAATACAATGGCCAAGTTAACAGCGTTGATGCCAGGAGGAGTGAAAGGATAGCGAACCAAAATAAAAACAACAACACAGGCACCAATAACAGCAATGGGGTCAACACGAATGGTAATAACCAGGGTGGAAATTTTTGACCAGGAGCCTCCTCCACTCGGGGGCAGAACAACAACAAAAGGAGGGGGGCAAGGAGGAAAAGGTGGTGACTCTGGCACAATGTGAGGACCCTCCAGAAACTTTTAACCATAGTTGTAGGATCCTATTGAATGAGAGTGGTGACTTTAAGGTGTTCAACTACACCAACTATAACATCAGCACTGAGACGGTTGAACTGTTAGCTAAAGGATACACTTTTGTACCTTCCTGTCACTTCGATTTAGCTAGTACACTGATTGACTTGAAACTGTTTACGAGGAAGCTCAATTTACTACATCTCATGGGTAATGACTTAAACAGGAAATCTGTATTTTATGTATCTAGTGTTTTCAACCCCCCATTACACCCTACACTTGCAATCTTTGAGAGGGAGATGGAACTAGATTTGAGGAACATAAAGAGACAAAAACTTAAACATGGTCACAACAATTACAACATAACCATGGAAGAAAGATCTGAACTACAGTTCCTCAGGGAGGCCCCTGTCCGTCTAATGAAACCGGATAAGGGGGGTGGCATCACTATCATGTCTAGTGATGATTATAACTTTAGAATGTACCAGATTCTTAATAGTGAAGCTTATTCAAAATCATCTATTAGTGAGATGAACATGGCACACAACAGGATTAAGGGCTTCATAGAGGAGTTGTACATTGAGGCACGTATTGATAGAGAGACATACAGTTACATGCAGCAAATCACACCAAGAACCCCCATGTTGTTTGGAATCCCTAAAATTCATAAGAACATCAATAACCCACCAATGAGACCCTTGGTGGATGGGATGAACAGTATCACATACACCTGTGCCAAGGTTTTGGACAGGATTTTACAAAAATATGTGGTAATGGAAAGGCAAATTACAAAAGATTCATGGTCTTTCCTAAGTTCCATCAGTACTTTAGGGTTCCACCCCAACTGCTTGCTAGTAACCATCGACGTGAAGGATCTTTACTCGTCCATTCCTCACAACATAGCAGTAGATTGGGTACCTGCAATGTTAAGGTTATTGGGAGCAACAAGTGAAGAAAGTCAACTTGTAGGAGAGTTGATTGATGTTGTTCTTTCATACAACTTTCTTAAATTTGAGAAAGAACTATACCATCAAAGAATCGGGATAGCCATGGGTTCCCCATGTGGGGGGAGTATAGCTAACTTAGTCATGGCATTCTGGGAGAGATCTTTCTTACTAAACGAAGGAGGCCACAATTCTAAATTGCTATTCTACACTAGGTTTCTCGACGATATGTTTGTAATGTTCAATGGAACTAATACTGACATTGAGGAACTCATGGGGTACCTTAATAGTTCTACGGATTTTCTTTCTTTCACATTTCGTTACAATAGTGATAGAATTGACTACCTAGATGTAGACCTCAGGAAGGATTACAACAAGAAAATTTGGGTCTCCAAGATACACCGGAAGGAGACATACTCTAACTCCTTCCTACATTATTCTAGCTGCCACCCCAAACACCAAAAGAAATCAGTGGTGAAGGGTCAGCTAGTAAGGGCGGCTAGAATGATAACATATGATGAGGAATTTTTCACAGAATGTGAAACTTTACTCCAGTTCTTTTTGAGGAGGGGTTACCCTTATGACTTCCTTCTCGAGATCATGGAAGAAGTCCAAACTAAAAGAACTTTGAAAGTATATGTACCATTGTTAAACGATAGTGGTACAAACCAGAGTGCGATAGTACCCCATGAAGGCAGCGAATTGAACGAAGTGAGTCACATGGCCAGTTTTTGCTGTACCTTCAATTTAGATTCCAATTTGATTTATAGCATTACCTTAAAAAACTGGGACTTTTTGTCCAATGATGATGAACTGAGAAATAAACTCCCGATTAAACCAAAGATGGTTTTCAAAAGGGGCAGTAATCTGAAAGAACTTCTTGAGAGTAGTAAACAGGTATACACAACTAGGAAAGGAATGTCCAAATGTGACATGTGTAAGTATTGTAAGTTTATCGATGAAGGTTGTAATTTTGAAATGGGGGAGTGGAAGTTTAAAACACATTACAGACTCAACTGTAATAGTAAACAAGTGGTGTACTTGGCTAAGTGCTGCCAATGTCCGGCCTTCTATATCGGGAAGACGGACAGAAGGCTAAATGAGAGAATATACGAACACCTTTACAGTATTAGGAGTAATAGATTGTCCAATGCCTTGGCAAAGCACATAAATGACAACCCAGGACGCGAGTTCAAATTCAGGGCCATTGACCAACAGGTCAGTGATGGAAGGGGTGGCCATGACTCATTAAAACTCGAAAGGAAAGAGCTTCTCTGGCAATTGAGGGTAAACGCGAACCAGAGACCTGGTATCAATGAAATGTGTTCAATTCAGTGCATATTGAGGTTGAAGAATCTAGAGAGGTAGTGAATCTTCTTCCTAAAACACTCCTATCCACTCATCCACAACACTTTTCATTCACTATACTTTTATTTACCACACTTTTGAAGAGTAGTTTGTCAGTTCCGAAATGCTTGTTCCAGTCTCTATCCACCTTAAGAGGTAAACACCTGGTAACATCAAGGTGTACATCTCTCTACCTACTTTTCTATTATCTTCCTAGTGGTGATTTATGGCCTTCATGTTTTATTTATTTACTTATTCGTTTTCATTCTTTTTCATGTTGGACCTAGGAGACCAGTACATCGATGTCATGTTGTGTGAGTTTTGTGGATCTATTTTACGCTAGTACAACAGGTAGATCTCCCTACACACACTTACATACACACAAGATTAATACCTACTATATAAACATTTGTTTTTACATTATAGTACAGTATGTACCAAATGTACAACAAAGGGTAAAGTATGTAGGAATGTAGTTTTGGACTACACCTGGGTCTGTTCACTACTAGCTGGATAGCACTTTTAAAACTTTTAAAATTGTTTAAAATTGTTTAAAATTGTTCAACAATACCAACTTGCAGAATGTATGACGTTTTTACACATGGGTGGTGATATAATTTATATTGAATAAGTATACACTTTTTATATTTTCTATACTACACAAGTACATACTTTTTATTGCAATATATATTTTTTATGTATTTATTTTTTACGTGTTTCTTTGTTGGGGCTTGAATGCACAGTAAAGACTATGCAAATGTCTTGCAAAGTTTGTTTGTAATGGCTGCATTAGACACTTGTATTTTATTGATTGCAGTATAAAACGTTCGTATACAATGAGGTTAATAGGTTCATTAACCTTTTTTAATTAGTTTTAATTAATGAAGTTGTATAAAGGCAAGCCCACTTGAGGGTTTCACTGTTTTGTCTTCTGAAGAAGTCAAGTATTGGCTTGTCGAAAAGTGTACGATACTGAACGCACTTTAAGTTAATAAACGAAAGTTAATTCCAGCATTTTCGTGAAGAGCGCCCTGTTTCCAACTGCTTTGTCATCTTTGTGATATTAATTTTTTTATTGTGAAATGTTCCATATCTGGATGCCTTTGCCTGTATTTCTCTTTGGATATCTTTGTGGCTGCTTTCTCTATATTAATTAACTGGGGTTTCTCCTTTGCATAAATATTGCACAGTATCAAATCTCTCTTTCTTTCCCATGTCCATATTTCATTTTTATACTTTTCAAAAATGCCTAGGCTTTGTTGTTTACATTTTCACACTTCCTCAGATGCTTCTTTTTCCAAACAGATCAAAGTTTCTTGATCTATATATTGTTTTTTCAAAATTTGTTTTATTAATGAACGCAATTTTTTATTTGAAGCTTCTGACAGTTTTTCTAGTGAAAGCATTTTTCCTTGCTCTAATTTATCTCTTAATCTCTTTGTATATTCTCTGTCTGGTAATTGTGGGCATTTTACATAACAGTAACAATACATAATTTCTTTCTTATACTCAATAGTCCAGACTACAACCCGCGGAGGTGGTGCTGCGGTAGCATTGTCACCTCACAGTAAGTCGCTGTCCGGTTCGATTTTTAGCTAGAGCGTCTTCTGTGTGGAGACATGCATCAATGGACGTACCTTCGTTAAAGGTTGTGCATCAGGGCTGGTAACTCGACACGTAAAAATCAACTACCAGTCATTAGCGGACCAGAGTTCCGCTGTGGCGACCCCTAACCGGGAAAAGCCGAAAGACACAACAACAACATACTCAATAGTCCAGACTATCATCTTTGTGGCTCTTCTTTGGCCTATCAGTTTTTGTGATTTTTTTGTGGACTGCTACTTCTTTCTACAATGGGGGGGGGGGGGTTCCTCCCCTTGGGCCTGGCCTGGCCCCATTGTAGGAATGTTTCTGGATTTTGAGGATTCTACACTGTTTTTTTCCAGTCCTGGCACCAGTGCCTACCAGGATTGGACACTTTTTTATCCTGGGACTTGTGCACCCAGCTATCTTTTTTGTTTTTGACTTACTTCATCCATGATGTATGCTATATAAATACAGTCTATATATCAGTGTCTCCTTGGTGAGATTTTGTGAAAAACAGGGTCCACCTCGCGAAGGTACTCACCAAGACATAACTCCCACCTGTGTAATAGTTGCAGTGTTTAAGAAGATGGTTGTTCACTGGAAATGACAAAAAAGGTCTCCAACACTAGCTGTTTGAGACAAAGTTGTAAAGACAGTACATGGAGCAGAATGTAGACCCGTAGTAAGCTAAAATCATTTTGTAAGTTTAAAGATGTGTGATGCCCAGGGACTGGATGTTAACAAAATATGGGTTAATTTCTGCTTTAGAGAAAAAGTGAGGAGTTCCTCTATACAATGTGCAGTTCTGTTTGTTAATTATATTTATGAAGTAGTAACATTACTTATGATTTCTGACCTCAGAATAATATGTACTTGGAATGGGATGCGATACATTTTGCATTTTCTTATCCCATTCCAAATATCTTTTGTTAGACATTTCAGTCCACCTCTTTTTATTATCTCATTTTGTAAGCAATAACTTTTTTGTCACAAAATGTAAAAATATGATTATAACTTTTCTCTGTAGTGCTATTCTACACTGATGCATATGGAGAACAAGAGAGGTAAGTCTAGCACAAAAGGCATGCTAGGTGTATTCATGTAAATGTATGCAAAGTAGCAGAACATCAGTGAAATAAGTGTAATGCATGAAGAGGCACAAGTGTGTAAAGTTTTTGCCCTTCTTCTCCAAGACCCAAAGTTCAGCCCTAATTCCTTATTTCTTTCTGTATTGTATTTGCATGTTTACCCATGCCTGTACTGGTTTTCATCATGTACCTAAGTTTCCTTCTTCCTCCTTAAAGCATGCTGGCTGACTGCCTATTTCACACACATACACATTCATTTGCGCACACACATAAAGATTACAGTAAAAATATTACCAAATTTAATGTAGTATATTTATGTATTTTGTATTACTGATATTCTCTTGCTCACACACACACACACACACACACACACACACACACACACACACACACACACACACACACACACACACACACACACACACTCACACTCTTTCTCTCTTACTGACAGAAATATATAAAACACAAACGTGTATATCATTTGATCAAAAGACTATCTAAATACAAATGATCTAATGCAACTGATTTAATCATGCATAACTCAAAATAAAAGTTTTTTCAGGAACTAAGCCCTCCTCACCCCCTGATGTATATATAACAACTGCACAGTTGCTCTACAGTGGACGAAAGGAAAATGGGTTTTACAGGGCAGGTCAATTAGAGAGCAGCTCAATAACAGTTTGGATCCTTAGACTCTCTCTCTCTCTCTCTCTATATATATATATATATATATATATATATATATATATATATATATATTCACATTTTTAGACCACTTGTGATTAGACAAAGTCATAGCCATCTAAGCTAGCTATATATATATATATATATATATATATATATATAGAGAGAGAGAGAGAGAGAGGAAAGAAAGAGAGAGAGAGAGAGTCTAAGGATCCAAACTGTTATTGAGCTGCTCCCTCTATTTGACCTGCCCTGTAAAACCCATGTTAAAGTCCATTTCAGAGCTGCATTGATAAAATATACTTGATATACACATGCATTATAATGCAACCAGCTGAAAAATGGACATATACTTGTATATCTTACACACACACACACACACACACACACACACACACACACACACACACACACACACACACACATATATATGAATATATGGGTCTAACTGACAACACCGACACATCACAACATCGACAACGAAATCACCGACACCACATAACCGACAGTTCACAAACACGAAACCTCACATGCCCGACAACGAAATCACTGACACCACATAACCGACAGTTCACAAACACGAAACCTCACATGCCCAACACACCATAATAACGACAATCAACAAACAAAACAAATCCCCTGTCCAAAAAGCACACACACAACACAAGCACACCAAAATCCTTACAAACCCACACTAAACCTCACATACACAACTATCTACAACCTTAACCCAAACCCTAACCCTAAGGTCCATCACTATCGACACTTACCTAACCCGCTAACCCTAACTCACTTAACCGCTAACCCAAAGACTATCACTACCGCACACTTACCTAACCCGCTCTAACCCTAACTCACTTAACCGCCCCTAACCCAAAGACTATCACTACCGACACTTACCTAACCCGCCTAACCCAAACTCACTTAACCCACTATCCCTACAGACCGTCAATATCGCACACTTACCTTACCGCACCCTAACGTCCGTCACTACCGCATACTTACACAGCCTTTTCCCATGTCGGTGTTCTCAGTGTCGGTGTTTTCATCCGTCGGTCTTCTCAGTTGTCGATCTTCTGGCGTCGGTATTCTCAGTGTCGGCATTCTGAGCTGTCAACGTTGTCAGGCGGACCCGAATATATATATATATATATGTAATATATATAATATATTTTTATATATAATATATATATATATATATATATATATATATACACACTTATATACTGATATACTGATATTTATGCATATATGTGTGCATGCATGTGTTTATATGTATACATGTATAACATCTACATGTAGATGTTATACATGTATACATATACATGTATAACATTACATGTATGTGTATGTGCATAATACACACACATCTTAACATATGTATTCATGTATGTACATAAACAAATACACAGATACATTTTTGTATGGCATGGAATCACGAAACTATACTGACTGAATCACATTTGGTTACTGGAAATTAATTGTTTGACATGTGATTTAATCGGGTTCAAAACTCAAATGTCATTTGTCTGAAAATATTCTGCTGTTAAACTCATCATTAGGCCTAGGTGACATATTTACATTGAGACAGCAGCACTACATTGTGCTCATATTCTTTCTTGTTAGATAAACAGATGTAAAACCGTTTTCATAATGCAGTTTTCCAAATATCAGAGTTGTCTATAGTAAAAATATGCAGATGAATGGACAGAAGCAGTTACTTGGAAGGTTTTAAAGGAAATGCAGTTCTCTGTCAGAGAATAATTGATTTAAAGAAGTTATTTTTTTTACCTGAACACAATGTTCAGATATTATTTTGTAAATACCCTTAAAACAACATGTTTTAGATGTTACTTAGTAAAACTAAGTCAGTTGACATACTGTGTGTAACTAAAGAATTTCATCTATGCTCATTTTTACATGTGCATTTTACATACGGCAAGCTACCTTAAAAATAGTAATATCTCATTTCTTTGTCTTCTTCTTTTTTGTTAGTGGGCCTAGCACCCCCCCTCTGGATTTTGAGACCACTTGCCATTCCATAACTTAATTAATTCTATCTCTGTTAGAGCATTCCACCACAGAAAGAGCAGCATACATTTTTTTTTACTTTTTTGGGGGGTATCTGATTTGCACTGATCTTGGAGTGGGTACAGGGTCATAGCCACTCCCCCACCTATGTTGGGAAGGGGGTTGCTTATCCACCCTCCCTACAAAACCATGTTTTTTTTTTTTGATTTCCATAACTTTATTTAGTTTTATATGAATTGTACACAACTTCTCTGTGAGACAGTCTGGTAATGAAGTTCAGAGATTCTGCTGTTGAAGAAATGATGCATTGCTAAGATGATGTTTGTATAATTTTGATCAAGCTGTTGTGATTCACAGTACTGAGCTTCATGATTTCATAGGGCAACTGTGTGTGTGTGTGTGTGTGTGTGTGTGTGTGTGTGTGTGTGTGTGTGTGTGTGTGTGTGTGCGCGTGTATATGCATACATGCATACACACACACATAAATATATATATATATATATGTATATATATATATATATATATATATATATATATATATAGATATATTTATATATATATGGGTCTACTTCTCCTGTTCGAAATTACAGTTTACAGAATTACAGATAGATGACTCCACTTTTGCTAAAGTGCATTTAAATGAAAATGCACTTTTGTGAAAAACAGTTTGCCAAAATACAAAAACAAAAAAACAAATACAGCAAACCTACTAATTATATATATAGTCTAACTCCAAGATCGCACTACATTAGGGAAAAGGGAATATTTCCTTATCCTCACTGTACCGCAATCTATAACAAGTTATCTCAACATTAAAGGCTCAGCTCCTGTATACCACTTAAAAATCAACGCACCTGCACTACCACAGGATCCCGGAACTGCCAATTGTTTTTTACTGAACTGTTTTTCACGAAAATGCATTTTCATTTAAATGCACTTTTGCAAAAGTGGAGTCGTCTATCTGGAATTCGGTGAACTGCAAATTCGAACAGGAGGAGTAGACCCCACATAGTTTGGTTATATATTATCTTCTGGAAAGAGTTATTTATTCAACTTGCAATTATCCATGTCTATGTGCCCCCCACACACCCCCTTACTATATGTACTAACTCCAGGAGTGCACTACAGTGGAGAACAGGGCACATACCTTTCAACGAAATGAGTTTCAGTCAAATGAGTTTTCAGTGAAGTGAGCTTTCAGTGAATTGTGCTCAGGCAACTGATTTTCAGTGAAATGAGTTTCAGTGAAGTCTTTTTTCAGTGAAACAATAGTAGACCCATATGTATATAAATATATATATATATATATATATATATATAAAATACTATGTAGATATATAGATAGATTTATCTATTTATATCTATATATCTAATCTATATCTATATATCTAAACTAATCTCTCTCTCTCTCTCTTTATATATATATATATATATATATATATATATATATATATATGTATATATAGTTCACCAGCCAGAATACATTAAATTTTACAACATCCAAAGCATGCATTCACATGATACAGGTTTAATTAAATGCTTGAAAGTTTTATAGTTTTCATGTTAGATTCTGATTGGGAATGTGGCTGACATTTCTGATTTGCTTGTGTTGCATACCTTGATTTGCTTGCATGCCTGATATTCTGTATAACTGGTGCATGAATAAAAATTTCATTATATTGCTTTATACTAAATATGATATATAGTTTTGAAATCAGATAATGATATCTAGTAAAGAAGAATATCATTTTCCTCTGAAAATTATTCTAGAAAGCCAGAAAATTAAATGGAGACAATTTGCGTATGGACTGGAAATTTCTTTCAAAAAGATAAAAGCCTGAATGTAGTTTTTAAGTGGAACGATATCAAAAACCTTCTCTGGGGTTCAAAAAGAATCCATCCACTGGTGATAAGAGCTGAAGCCAAAAGGGACTGTTTCGATGATCATGGATAATTCTGTTCTGAGACACATTAGCCACAATGAAGAGGGACCTCATTGTAAGCTAATTGTCATGTCTCTGAATCGCTGGTAATTACCGGCAAGTGCAAATCAACATTTTCCTGCAGTAAACACCTTGTGCAGCATATGCATTGTGTTGGCACAAGCACCCTGTCATTTTCTGTCTCTCTCTCAAACACCCCCCGCCCCCACCCACACACATAAGCAAACACACACACACACACACACACACACACACACACACACACACACACACACACACACACACACACACACACTCACACATACCAGCATACCGCTTATATGTCCCTGAGCTGATAGACCATCCCTAATTTTACATCCTCTTATTTTTGTCCCTGCCCTGATAAATCGCAGATCCTTACAGTCAGTCAGTATGCCAGACATTAGAGCCTCACTCTACTTATTGTTCAGAAAGTACATCATGATGCCCGACCTGTTGCCCTTTTAACTGTTTATTGAGTAGAAGGAATGCTTCTCCCTAGTGTTGTCTAATGTTCCTCCTGGCTTTGTCCCTTGAAGCCTTAGCACACCCAAATACAGGTATAGTGGTCCCCCTCACAGACACCCCCCCAGCCTTCTCAACTTCTCTGATTTTATAGAACACTCCTGATTTTGTAACTTATAGACTGTTGCAGGTAGTCAATAATACAAGATATTATAGTTTCATATTTCTTACAACAATATATCACCTCCTCAGTTAGTGTAAAAGGCTAACTTATGTACCAAGAGTGCAGGGCCTGAATCTTTTACAACAGTTTTACTTTTATTTTTCCAGTGACTTAAGATAATATGTTGAGTATTGTTGTTGTGTGGTGGTAAAACAGAAGATTACGACTTTGTTAAGGAGTTGGTTTGTGTGCTGAGAACAGGGTTTGAAGCTTTTTGTGTCCTACTTTTACATCTCTGGTGTCTGGTGTTCCTTCCCACCTACAGCTTCTTTATGCTGCAAAATATGGAGGTATCCCTGCTGTCTAGTGTCTTCCCCAATATTGCAGGATTTGCTCACTAGTCTATGGGAAGTATGACCCCCCCATACACACAACACATTCAAACACACAGACACACACACACACACACACACACACACACACACACACACACACACACACACACACACAAGCAGCCACAGACAAACCCATACACAGTCGTTCACACTCATGGAAATATTCATTTGCACATCCACATGCATGATCCAACACATACACACACACACACACACACACACACACACACACACACACACACACACACACACACACACACATAGAAACCTTGGCTCTGGTGTGAGGCACAGCCATTCTTATAGGACTGAATGGATAAACACCATCTTTTTGATGGAGTTCACTTTTTCTCCTTTGTGGAAAAATTAACCTGATCAAAAGTTAATCCTTTGTTAGTGCCATTTCCTAGGGAGAGCACATGGCTAATTTGATTAGCTGCTCCCCAAGACTGCTACAGTTACATGTGGCTTCCCCAGCAAGACCATTATCTGTACTGCAGCCAACACCAGGAAAAAACAGTAGCAGAAAGCAGTCTCTAAATTGGTCAAGCTAAGTTAAGACTTCCTTTTCTGAAACTCAAGTGCACATAATATATATATATATATATATATATATATATATATATATATATATATATATATATATATATATATATATATATAGTGAGTGAGTGAACTATGTTTTGTTGAATAGTGGATTGGGCAACAGAGTGTAATGCAGTGTTGTGTGTGAGAATAGTGATAGAACTTTGTTTTTTTAATGAATGTGTTTTTTGCCGACAAAAGGTAAGTGGGTGGGTATTAGTGGAGGAAGTATGCATGCGCAAGTGTATGTGTGAGTTAGTGTTAAAGGAAGGGTTAGGTAAGGGGATAAGGTTAGTGTATGTGAGAGTATTTCCAGGTTACGTTTAGAGAAGGAGTTAGGTAAGAGGTTATATTTAGTGTTGTGTACAGATGCATGATGGGTGTCTGTGATTTCTTCTGTAGTGGTGGTGTTCTAGAAAGGTTTTTTTCTACCTCCCTGTCCACCTTGGTAATGCAGGCCAGCCCTAAATCTAACCCTGCTGCTAACTCTAACAATACACCTTACCTCAGAAATGCCCTATCTTTAACATTACCACTTTTTAGACAAATGTTTTTCCAGGGTTATGTTTTATTGATAGCAAAAGGAATTTGTCTTCTTTATGAGATTTATGGGGCTCTCAGGTATTTGTGTTGCCTGTAAAATGAATGTTCATCAAGTTTTCATTAATCTTTTGTGTGTCAATGATGTAATTGTGTGTGTGTGTGTGTGTGTGTGTGTGTGTGTGTGTGTGTGTGTGTGTGTGTGTGTGTGTGTGTGTGTGTGTGTGTGTGTGTGTGTGTGTGTGTGTGTGTGTGTGTATAGACTTACCATCACAATGTCAAGGTGCACATCTGCAACAGTCAGATGTGTGAAAGACTGTTGTCAACGGTTCATTTTAGTGAACCAAAAAATGCTGAAGTCACAAAAGAGTGAATGCCAGTGTGCATTCGCTATTTTGTGAGTTTGATATTCTGAGTGGAGATCGCACTACAGTGGGGATCGGGACGGGTCTATATTATAACTTCGAATGTTATAATATCGAACCCATTCGACTGAAACACCAGAAAACCGAACAGTCAGAATAGGGAATTTTTTCCCAGGGAAAAAATTTGCTGTTCCGACAAACATACACACAACACAAGCACACCAAAATAAATAATCCACACACATACACGTCACAAAACCCTACATTAAACCAAACCTACACCACTGGCTATCCTTTTACATTAACCTAACCCTAACCCTAAGGACCGTAACTATTGTACACTCACCTTACCTGCTCCCTATCCCTGAAGTCCCTATCACACACTCACCTTACCTGCTCCCTAACCTCACCTTACCTGCTCCCTAACCGTAAGGTCCCTATCACACACTCACCTTCATTCGCACACTAATCTTAACCTGGTCTGTAACCTTCGCTCCACAGTCGAGGAAATAGCGAAGCTGCAGAAACAGCCCACCGGATACTTTCCCTAGGAAAGTATTCGGTGTTCTGCAACTTTGCTATTTCAAACATTCACTGAATAGGGTTCGATATTATAACATTCAAAATTTTAAGACATCAGTGTTATAATATAGACCCGATCGGGACATGTACCCCTTCCTTCACTGTAGTGCGACCTCGGAGTTAGCATATATAATAATGGTCATAGAAGACATCCAGAAGTGACAGGTGTTTCGAACAAAGTCAGCATTCCTGGAATGTCGACATTCATTGGGTTGCAGATTCGCTCTTCTGAGGATTCCACAGTGCAGTTTCCGACATTTTGATTTGGGTATATAACCAGTCGCACACGTGTATTGCAACATTTTGATGGTGTGTGTGTGTGTGTGTGTGTGTGTGTGTGTGTGTGTGTGTGTGTGTGTGTGTGTGTGTGTATATATATATATATATATAATATATATATATAGATATGTATATATGTACTGTATATATATATATATATATATATCTATATATATATATATATATATATATATATCTATATATATATATATTTATTATATATATATATATATATATATATTATATATATGATATTTTATATATATATATATGTGTGTGTGTGTGTATGTGTGTATTGAATATTTTTATATGTATACATATATTGTGTATGTATATAGACAGACAACACAAACATACACCGCATACGTTCACAAAATAGTATCAGTTGTGTAGGAGGGAGCACACTTGTCTTTGGTGCAGAAGGCTGTGGGTTCTAATCCGACCAGGTAGATAGCTTGCTGACGCTGTGCCATCCTTCGGATGAGATGTTAAACTGAAGCCCCCTCTGCTTAAGGTTGGTCATTGCTCAGGTGGATGCAAAAGATCACGTATTGAAAAAAGTAGAGGCACTCCCTAGTGCTATGGTCAAATTTCCCCTAGGAATAGATATTCCCCTTCAGGTCTCCCCTGAGAAGAGGCCACTAGTCTAGTGAGATTAACTTTTCAAAAAAAGATAAATAAGTACTTGTCTGTCTATGCATTAATTTTTCATTGTGTTCATATATCCATTGTATTCATATAGAAAAGTGTGAAGGTAAAGAGGTGGGGAGAACAGAGAGAGAGATTTAATAACTGAATCTGAATGGTTTAGCACAGTATACATTCCTTCGTGTTGTAACAGGCACATTTTTCATTCTCTTTAATATTCTTTGGGTCTATTAATACATTTATCAGTCTGTCACCCTCCCTCATTTTCTGCGTCAGGCCTTCATACATTATGCAGTGCTGCATAAGATGGAGTGTAGTGAATGCATTATACTCAGCATATTTTGCTTCAGTTGAAGCCATGAAGTATGGATACTGATTTGTACTGGGAAAAATAATCTTATAAACCAACCTCCTGTTTGAATAGACTTATAGCATGCTGATATAGTATAGTACTGAAAAAATGGTTCTGCAAATGAGCTTCCTATTAGAATGTACTTTAATAAACTAGATAATTTTTTCTTCTATTTAAGCCTAATTTTTGCAGTTATAGAAAACGTGTTTGTGTGCTGTATTGAGCTGTATATGAACGTTTTCTTTTGGAAGTGGAGTGGATGAATAGTCCTACTGTGAAAAAGAAACAGTAGCGTAAAATGCTGGGTTAGTTCTCATTTAAAATTTATCCCCTATTTTGGAAGTCCTTGTCCAACCATTATCACTGCATTTATGGTAAGAATTGCCATTTTTGTCTCTCAGCTGTAGGAGATGTAACTGTCCCAAGTCTTATTGTATGTCCCTCGAGGAAACTGAATGAAATTAGTACACTTCCTGTAAAAAGCTCTCAGCTGAGTCACTGTGAACATGTGCATGTTGTATATTCAGAGGGTTGGTCCTTCTTTGCCTTCCCCCATAAACATATATTAGAAATGCTACCGACTTCTACTTATTTCTTGGTCTCCCTCATTGTACCACTACGTAGCTAATTTTAACCCAAACGTCAGTCTTTGTCTCCCCTTGTTTTTCTTCGTATTTCTGTTTGCTGCAGCCTTATACAAATACAGAGGTAATCTCTTACTTTCTCTTCTTCCTGTAGTCTCAAATTGCTTGATACAAGGTTAGCGTTAATCATCTGTTACTCCTAAATATGTACGCCAAAATGTATATGTAACCAGTAAGAAAA
This sequence comes from Protopterus annectens, assembly GCF_019279795.1. Classification (NCBI taxonomy): domain Eukaryota; kingdom Metazoa; phylum Chordata; order Ceratodontiformes; family Protopteridae; genus Protopterus; species Protopterus annectens. Next base: position 259,928,985 of record NC_056727.1, on the reverse strand, counting down.
TACTATACACAATATGGAAAATGAAAATATACTGTATATTGCCTATGTATATGAATATTGTAGTGTTTCTTCCCGGGCCTCTGCTGAAAAAGGGTATCTATCCCAGTCATAAATAAATTAATGTCCTGCGGTGGTGGTGCTGCGGTAGTATTGTCGCCTCACAGTAAGACGCTGTCCGGTTCGATTATCAGCTAGAGCGTCTTCTGTGTGGAGACATGCGTGAATGGGCGTACCTTTGTTGAAGGTTGTGCACCAGGGCTGGTAACTCGGCACATAAAAATCAACTACCAATCATTAGTGGACCGGAGTTCCGCTGTGGCGACCCCTAACTGGAAAAAGCCAAAAGACACAAACATATGTATATATATATATATATATATATATATATATATATATATATATATATATAGGTCTACTTCACTGTACCAAAAGTTTAGATAACTCAGTTTTAAAATGGCGAGATGAAATTACAGAAGCAGCAGAACAACAAAACTTCAGATTACCGAAAGTCAAAATAATGAAAAACACTCTCGGCACACTACTGTAAAAATAAACACAACATCTTCACTTATTTCTACAAAGAATTACCACCTAAAAACTCCTCAGTGTGTACAGCATAACTTCTTGTTAATAACATTATACTTTAAAGGGACACACATCTATTTCTGTAAATACTCTACTTCCACATATTCAACACTGTTGCTACACCTTTAAAACATTCATTGACATCATCTATACAGTACAAACACATAATCTAAATACAACACTGTAAATTGTTTTAAGTTATTGCAGGGGGCCCTCCCCCCTGCATCCCCCATGTGGGGCTTGTGCCCCCACACCTCCTGCAAATTATAAATACCAACTCTGAGATTGCACTACAGTGGGGAAAAGGGTAAATTTCCCAATTCTCACTGTACCACAATCTGCATTCAGAAGTTCCAAGTTCTGTGTAACTTCTGCAGATGATAATCCTTTTGTTAAAAAATACCGAAGCTGTTGTTGTCTACATTGTTGGGAGTGGTGAGGAACATCCGATGTTAGTTTTTCATTGTTTTGACTTTCGGTAATCTGAAGTTTTGTTGTTCTGCTGCTTCTGTAATTTCATCTCGCCATTTTAAAACTGAGTTATCTAAACTTTCGGTACAGTGAAGTAGACCCATATATACATATATATTCGGTAATGTCAGCTTTCATTGTTCTGCTGCTTCGATAATTTTGTCTCGCCAATTTAAAATTCAGTTATTTGTAATTTCGGTACAGTGAAATAGACCCACACATACACACACACACACACACATATATATATATATATATACACACATATATATATATATATATATATATATATATATATGTCCGTATATACATTTGTCACCTTCTCTGCTGGACACAGCACCTCACTTGATTTATAGCAGAACTGCTCCAAGGGAAGTACAGCATAACCATCAAAAGAGTAAGTGCCAAATAGTAGGCAAAAATTACAAGAGGCTCTATCTGCTACTGAAGAAATACAGATCCTAGTCTGGTCATTGTCTTCCACTAGCTACTGAAATTTGTTTGTTGAAGGTGAGGAGGTACTGATTTTATTTATTAAAAACACTGACTTAAATAGTATTTCATTTTTTGTTATGTCTTATTGCCCTTCCTGATTTTGATACAGTGTTGCAGTTTGTTTTACTTTTGCAGTAACTGTATGGCCACTGCTGGGTTTGTAGTAGCAGGTTTGTTCACGACTTTTAGCATATGCTGACTCATATCCTGTACTGAATTTCTGCAAGAATGCTGTCATTTAATATAATTTTTTCTCACAGCAATTTAATTTCTGATGTCAGATGAATGTGGTTGATAACCTCACAAGTGTCTCTGATATTGCCTTGAGTTTTGGTCCTTTCCCTTGTACGTGTAACTTATGTCACATGTCAGAGTTTCATACTCCTTATTGTTCAGAAAATTTATATTTATATAAAACTGTTGATCTAATTGCTCATTAATTGAATTAGAGTAATATTTAAAAATTGTCCCTGATTTTGTCTCCACTATATTATTTTTGGCTTTGTCCAGAATTCTTGGACAAAGAAATTGCAAGTTATGGTGCTAACTCATATTTTTCCAGAATTTCTTCTTAAGAATCTCTTGATAGACGGGACCGGAGTATGTGCCAGGCTGTTCTTTTCTGAAGCAGAATAAGATTAATCTCATTTCTCCATTTAGTTGTCAGTATTAAAAGTTATTCTGTTTTTATTATTCCAAGAACAAGAAAGAGATAATGATGGCAGAGGCTTGCTGTCTCTTTGGTTATTACAACAACTGTCCAGCTCTTTCAGTTTGTGACACCCGTACATGCCAACTGTCATAATCCAAATATGCTCTTCCAGTTTAGTTTGTCTTTATGTTAAAAGTTGTTTATGTTCATTTAAGTCCACTGACATTTTAGTAATTAGCACTTGAGAATGTGTTTTAGATGTTAATACGTTTAAAATATGCTGTAAAGTCCTTAATCTGTTCTACTTCATGCAGTCTTTCATCATAATTAGTATGTGTCAGATCTGAACAGCACACATGCATTGCTTTTTCAAATTCATGTTTAACGTCTGATATTAACTATTAAAAGCTGCTGCTAAGGTCATCATTGTGTAAGGTGGCTGGGGACAGTTTGACATTCTGTTTTAGATTTTAAAGCAGTTTAGTTATTAATTCATTAACTTTTTTTCTGAGCCTGAAAAAAACATATTATTAAACCAAGAAAGACTGTGTAGTGAAACAGCAGAAAGTAGCTAAGGAATTATGTTTTTAAGTAAGATATCAGTGTTCACATCTGAGTTATGCTTCTGTACTTCAGCATTAATGCTGGCAGGAAGCTCCAATCATTGTTCTGCACTTATCATTTCCTGCTGGGATTCTCACCCTGAATTAATAATTAGTCGACGTGCATATTCTTTCTGCAATATTTACTGAAATGGTGACCCTTGTTTTAATGCAACATCCCTTTAAAAATGGAGCTACATGTCATGAGTAACGGAGTACAGCATTAAAGGAAAGCACTTCACTCCAGAAACCAGTGTATTGTAAACTTTCTGCATAAATGAAGGCAAAGTAAATATGGCCCTATTTGTACATTTAAAATTATTTAACTTTAATGAAGTCTTAATATGCAGTAAAGGAATGAGCTTGGTTGCTTGTAAATGTAGAGAAGCATGCACTGTTTCATACTTTTTTGTAAAAGTTCTGCTATTTTTTTACTTAAAAGTCTGATATACTGGTTATTTAAATGGGTTAATTATAAAGACTGAATGAATTACTGTCTGAACATCACACGTGCAGAAATTATTGAAGCCTGAATATTGCAAGTATTAAAACAAAGAACAGAAGTTAGGTATTGCAATTCATTCAGCAGGCAAAATAATCTCCTGCACCTAGTGCTTAGTTTATTTGCATCAGCCAATCAGTGCACAGCACTACATGGGACATAGTGCACAGCTGGGGAAAAATCACAGCTTGTATCTGGGAACCTCTAAGCCCTATAAGTTAAAACTAAGGCTCAGAAAGTAATGGCAATTCTACATTACTGATTATTAATAAAAAAACTAATCTCAGTGGTGGTACTAGCAGGGACATAGATGGGGAAGGTAATGTTGATTGCAAGCCTTTCAGATGGTAGGCCATCTATGCAGAATATTTCTGGCTGTTCATCTTCTGTACTGTTTTTGCCACACTATCGTGGCTCATCTCTTTTTCCTAAATACTTACTTCACTCACCCATCTTGACTAACCTCCAGGCCACCCTAAAATCTAGACTAGAACATCGTTAGAACAAAGTTGCTAGATTTGCAGCTCATACAAGTCACATAACAGACTGCGGTGGTGGTGCTGCGGTAGCGTTGTCGCCTCACAGTAAGACGTTGTCCTGTTCGATTCTCAGCTAGACCGTCTTCTGTGTGGAGACATGCGTGAATGGGCGTACCTTCGTTGAAGGTTGTGCATCAAGGCCGGCAACGTGGCACGTAAAAATCTACTGCCAATCATTAGCGGACCAGACTTCTGCTGTGGTGACCCCTAACTGGGAAAAGCCGAAAGACACAACAACAACAACAAGTCACATAACACATCACTGTTCTGCACTAAAACTCTATAAATTGGCTAGAATGATCCCACTGACTAAATTATACCCATCTTCTTACATTCCATCCCACATACTCTGCAGTTCCAGGTAGAATTGTATACCACTACCTCCCAAGTCACCACCTTCAATCTTCTGACAAAAATATGCTTGACATCTCTAAGCCTTAAAAATCTGCTGCCAAAGTGTGTACACACACAGTGTAGCAAAAGTCAGGAGGATGGTCCCTGCACCAATCAGGGCACTAAATAACATTCATTCATTTATTTAAGCTGCAGTTAAAAGAAGTCCTTTCCTGACTCCTGTCTTTCACTTGTTGCTGTACTAACTTTTCAGCTGTTTCTCCTCAAACACCTGCATAAATCCTCTCTACTTTTCCTTGTTTTTATTTCTGTTACTGTTATTCCCCTTACTTTTAATCCTGATTTTGCTCATTATTTCCCCTGCCTCCCATATCTACCCCAATTATTACCTTTATCAAATGCTTTTCTTACTCTGCCTTCCCTTTCTCTCCTCCTCATCACCGTTGGAATGTTTCCACTCTGACATTTGATTTTTGAGTGAGTGATAACCTCTTGCACGTATATCATAACAGCACAGATCAGTGCTCCGTGATATTGCATTTATCTTGTTTTAATGATGGTGTGCGTGCATTATTGTACGTCATATGTACATGAATATTTATATTAATCTGTGTATTTACAGTATATAGCAATATGATGTCAGTTTTTTCTGTGTGTCTGTATTTTCTGTTATTTTATTTGTGGAGCTTTTCTGTCCTGACTTCTGCTGTAAATGGATAAAATTATCCAGTTGGACTTTCCCAGTAGACAAATGTCAATAAATAAACAAATACATCTCTTTCCTACTGTTTTGTCAAGATGTATTTGCTTTCTTGTTGTCATGATAAGCACCAATGGTTACCCAATGATTGTCAATGGTTGAGTTAGAAATATCAGCATTCACCAGCATCTTAGTCGAAGACATTAAGTACAGTTGAGTAAGTTACACTTACCTGTAGCAGTAGCTGTTAGTAGGACACACTGCTTTACTGGCATATGAGTATTAATGACCAGCTACCTGCTATCTGTCAGTCTTGAGCATTGAGTGGCAATACCTACAGATTAGAATTCAGTATTGTGTTAACATTAAAGTTAGAAGAATTTAGTACTATTTAGCATAATCTGCTCCAATAAAGCACCCTTATTAGTCTGCACAAACAAAACACCCTTAATAGCGTTCTAACTCCAATATACCATCCCCTTGTAGCTCACAAATCAGAGTACTAGTCAGTATGGATATGTAATTTCCTAAATTCTCTGTGGCCAGCTTGGTCGGCATCTTGACATAATGTAGCAACTGCCTCATGTTTATTAACAACCACTTAATCCTTAAAGAAACAGACACAGTATGCAAGAGGTGTACTTACACAATGAAGTTCAGCAAAGTGAAAAACAACTCACACACAAAGTCCCGACTATGGTCTGGTAGAAGGTGATAAAGGTAGACGCAGCTTCCACAGCAAGTCCGTTTATTGTACTAAAAACAACGAAACACCACAAACGACCAACATCCACTGAGTAAGTACACCAAAAATGTTAAGCGCTTTCATCTGCCGATTGCAGACTTCATCAGAACACATAACACCAGCATAGGCTGTGTAATATAAACAGATTTTGGCGCCAAAACTTTTAAAAATTCTTAAAGATGCAATGCTCTTTAAATAAATTCTTGAGTGCTAAACTGTAAAGCTTCATGCTAAAATGTACAATCTATCCGTAGATAGGATAACCATGGGCTTTCCTTTGAATCTAAAACATCCTATACAATAAATATAAATATAAACATCAATATAAATATCAATATAAATATATATAATATAATATTTGTAAATAATATTATAAAAGTATTATAAAAAAGTATTATAAGAAATGTTGAATGAATATGTAAAACCTAGCTGAATATGGTCTAAGCACTTTAAAATTAAGACATTGATGTATGTATATACCACGTATCTAATGAAAACAAATAATAAATATTAAATATTAAATATACATAATAAATATCATTGATAAAAATAATATATATCATTGATAAAAATAATATATTATTTGAAATTGTCATAAAATTATTAATTGATATAATATAAATGTAATATTGTGTTACATATTAAGGAATGGTTTGATACTTATAAATTCATTGAGTCCTGGAATCCTAGTACTTTTTAGCATGAAGCTTTACAGTTTAGCACTCAAGAATTTATTTAAAGAGCATTGCATCTTTAAGAATTTTTAAAAGTTTTGGCGCCATAATCTGTTTATATTACACAGCCTATGTTGGTGTTATGTGTTCTGATGAAGTCTGCAATCGGCAGATGAAAGCGCTTAACATTTTTGGTGTACTTACTCAGTGGATGTTGGTCGTTTGTGGTGTTTCGTTGTTTTTAGTACAATAAACGGACTTGCTGTGGAAGCTGCGTCTACCTTTATCACCTTCTACTTACACAATGAGACTGGAGTCTAAACTCTTGCATACAGTTCCTCATCAGGTTATTGAAACCATACATATAGCACTCACATAGACTAATGTATGCCAAGGCACTTAAAAGCAATCTTCCTAAACAACAAAGATCACCTAAACCACCTACTGTCAAAGCTATGCCTCAGCAAACCCAAAGGCACTCAGAAGAAAACACCACTTAACACCACATATACTGTCTCTCACAATGGAGCCCCAAACACTAAGCTGCTAAGGCAAGCAAACACACTCAGGACTCTCATCATAGTGGGCACCATTATAAGATACACTGATGCCCCTCTAATGAAGCTGAACAAGGAGAAGATAACTGTTAGCTGATTAATGGAGCCAGGATTCACCAAATCACACATGCTCTCAAGTACCACAAGTACCTGTATGATTCCATCATAGTCCATGAAGTTGTAAATGACCTGAGATGCACCTCCCTGAACTATACGTAGAGAGACATTATGGAGCTTTCAGACTACATGTCTCAGGCTGGTTTGACCCTCGCACTGAACAGCATATTACCATCACCAAGGACGATGCCACAATATGAGCAAAAAATTATTGATTTAACAACTGGCTGTCTTTCTGGTGTCATTCTAAGGGGATACAGTATTTGTCATATTGGGAGGACATGATCATCAGACCATATTTCTTTGCCAAGAATGATATGGCCCTTTACCCACTAGGTTTTTGAATACTGCTGAAAGCTTTGTCTGCCCCATAGTGCCTCTTTTAGGCAACGCCAAATTGACAAACCTATCGCAAAATCAACTCAGCTGAACCTCAAGTTGTTACTGCTGAATGCCAGAAGCCTAAACAAAAAACTAAATTCCCAGAGCCAGAAAATTTTGAGAATAAAACTCTTTCATTCTCTCAAAAGGAGACACCAGTTCGATGATCTCCGAGTCAAGCATATGCTGGAGAATAGAAGAAAATAACAAAGACTTTGTACGGTGGATGAGGGGGAAACCCCCTGAATGAAGGAATGTGATTTTTCTACTGCCATAGGTAACCCCTCCCCACAGTATTGAGAACCCCTTTGTCAGAAACCATTGACAACCACACCACCTTGTTGAGAGACAATTTTAGAGACATAGTACTCAGTGGGGAGGCTTGGAAAAGACAGGTGCCCTATTTTGACATAATCATAAATTGTGAGGATCATCATTCTTTTTGGGAAAAGGACCTCTTTGGTTCTTTTTAGGCTGTGGCTTTTTTTAGAAGGCTGCAGAAAGTTATCCTGCTTGAAAGAGAAATTGGAAATACAAAGCATTTTTGATACCTTTGCATCAGTTTACCTCTGTCATCCCAGTGTTTAAGGATCTGATTAGCTGATGTTCCAAACACACAATCAGATTCAGTAAAGGCATTCAAAATCTCATTTTTTAACTCATCAGAGAAATTCTGGCTGTGCAACCAAGCATATCTCCTCAATACCACAGACAAAGCTGCATTTTTAGAAATAGTGTCAGATCCCTCCAAGGCACTCATTAACACACATTTTGACATCTGAGAAATGTTGGAAACAACATCCTTCAAAGAGACTTTTTGCTTAATAGGCAGTGATGCAGTAAACTCTTCTAAACTATACATGCATCTCAGCACAAACTTCCACATAAAAGAATGATAGTTAAATATTTTAAAAACTACTGTGTTGGACTGTGCCAGCTTCTTTTCTGGAGATTCTGTCTACTTCCCTAATGTATCTGTCTTTTTATTAGAAATGGCAGCCAGGGGCACAGACACGGGATCTGCAGACAAAGTGGTTTGGAGTCCTGGCATATCAGAGGACATTCTGAATTTCCTAAACAGTTTTTAGTGACAGTCTTAATAAGCAGAGGAGAATTACAAGCTTTCTTGAAAACATCCTCCAACATCATGATCACTGGAGTTAGTGACTCTAGGATCCATACTTCACCCTCCAAATGATCATATACCCTGCCAACCTTGGGTACAGCAGAAGATTGCTCCCATTTAACTACATCCCTAAATCTAGCCAACATTTGGGTAAAAGAAAACATCTGTTTTGGTTCCTGCACTCGTGCATTGTCAGAGGAAACCAACTGATCCGACTCAGACAAGTCAAAACCATCAGACACCTGATTCGCTTCAAAACCAGGATCCTTAAATGAGTGACCAGAGGTGGAAGAACAAGCATTACTAATAAATGGGGTATGCACCCTGTAATCAACTGCCTGCACAATGGACCTAGACATAGCCACCAGTTTAGGTGGTAAACCAGACAGAGACTGCTGCCCTGCTGTCTGGTGGGACTTCTGTCTCTTTTTAGCATGTATAATCTGCGGTGGTGCAGCGGTAGCATTGTTGCCTCAGAGCAAGAGGTTCTCCTGTTCAATTTTCAGCTAGTGTGCGGGGAGTGCCTTCTGTGTGGAGCTTGCATGTCCTCCCCATGGGTCGAGTGGTGTTCCGAAAGACATGCTTGAATGGGCATGCCTTCGTTGAAGGTTGGGCATCGAGCTGGCAACTCTGCACCGTGAAAATCTACTGCCAATCATTAGCTGACCAGTGTTCCGCTGTGGCGACCCCTAACCAGGAAAAGCCAAAAGACAACAACAACACTGGAGGGAGAATTCCTGGAGGGAGATGTGTCAACCCTGGCAACAGATTCCGCACCCCTAACTTCTCCTGCACCTAAAGAGTTTGGTTATCCTGTACCTAAATTAGGCAATGACACAGTCCCAGAGGATGTGCCTGACCCTAGTGTCATGCACAGTTGTGGTACCAACACCACACCAGGGTACCTGAAGGTAAAAGAAGGCAAGTGGTCCGATGGCCTGCCCATGGCTGAAGCTACTGTGGAGTCACAAGCCATATGCTGAGGCATATTTCTTGATTTATTTTTATGGGTTTTTTTGTGCAGATGGAGTAGATGGCTGGGAAGAGGTATGGTATCAGAGTCCTTCAAGACAGGGAACAAAAAAGCTAGCCAGGTCAGAACTAGCTACTGAAGAAACAATAACCCCAGTATCCAAAGAGGCAAAATCCCAGTATTCACCTTTTAAATATCTGTGAAAAGACTGTTTTTACAGGGGATCTAATAGAATAGTGCACTTAGGAAATACTAATAATCTAAGTAGTCCAACACTAAGCAGAACAACACAACATAAAATCCCCAGTTAAATAAATGATGGCTAATCTCAGCCCCATATGAATAAAAGCAGCCTAAATTAGTCAGACGAAGAGCTGAATGTACACTTCTGAAAAAATCCACTGAGAAGCAAAATGATACCAAACTTGCAGTTTAAACAAAAAATTAATTAAAAAAATCATCAAAACTACACAGTTCGCTTATATACTTTAAGCTATAAAGAAAGAAAAAAAAAACAGAAAAAAAGCATGTTTTCCTGTCAAGATGTTCAAAATGAAGCCTTAAATCAAGGGGAATAACTGCCACGATTTACTCATGGTTATGGCAGCAGAAGGCAGTGAGAAAACTGCACTAAAATGGCCTCCATGCAGAAACTCTCTAAACATTCACCAGAGACCACAAAACAATCGGAAAGTTTTAAAAGCTTCCCAAACTAGTAATCAATATAATAAACAGAGTATAAGCATACACTGTAACAGAGATGTAGAAAATGTGGGGATAATACAAGCATAATAATGTTCAGGAGGAGGAGGAGTGAGGTTCAAAGGAAGGCAGGAATTCAGCTATTTTTTTGCAATGTTATATTGATGAGTAGCAAAGAAAATATATGTGATGTATATTGCATTTAAATGGAAAAATGTTAAAATGGTTTGTTTTCTTTTAATCTTCTTAATTAATTCTTTTAATTTTTTTTCCTCCCAAAATCTTTATCCCATCTTAAAACTTCTTTCAGTCTGTCTTCTCTTGACAGCACCAATATCTATGCAGACTCCACTACAAAACTTCTAGGAATCACTATTGACGACCAACTGGAATTTGACCATCACATGCTACAGTCCATCAAAAAGACCAATCAAAAACCATGTTTGCTGTATAGGCACAAAAACATCTTAACTAACACTGCTAGGACCTCACTTGCACAAGACTGTCTTCTTCCTTGCCTACTCTACGCTTCCCCTATATTCACACACATCCAAGCAAATCTCCTAACCAAACTAGAACAAACTTATAACCAGATAGCAAGATTTGCCTGTAATTTCCCTTTCAAATCCCATTACTGCCTCGCACTAAAAAACTTCAGTAGCTCAAGATCCCACAACTACTCCAACTTTCACGGCTACGAATTGCACATTCTCTTTTCTACAAACCTGAAAACTGTCCCTCTCTGTCCACCCTCTTATCCCTCTGCAAACCTGCACAATCTGTCCATAGCACAGACCAAACACTACTGAACACCTACAAGTCCAACAAAATTATTGGCAGGTTACTTTATAAATGCTGCATATCTCAAACCTGAAACAAACGTCCATCTAACATATGACATATCCAATCTTCACTCCTATTCAAAAAAGAACTGAAAAAATACTTAGCCAACTCTCCCTCCTGCAGCTGTCACCACCCCACCTAATCTGCCACTGCCACACCAGAACTATTCACTTCATATATTATATACACTTACAATCCTGTGAATCCATAGCTACACCACTGAGTACTCTTAAAAACTAAACTTTCCTGCTAACTTTGCCCCCCCATTTTACTTCTTATTTCCCTAGCCACTCCAACTCTTTCCTCCTCATTTCCTTCTCTCCACTCTATCTTTACCACGTCTCCTTCCACTCCACCTACTATAACAGACACAATTGACATTCTTTGCTATTCTCTCGCTCTCGTCAATTCTTCTTCATTCTTATAAAGGATAGAAAGAAATCCGTCGCTGTACCATAAAGGGCTGTCCTCCAGGCTAAAAACCAAGGTCTGTCACCAGGTTAACCGACAATGGAATGTCCAAGCACTAAATAAGTCCAAGTAAGTTAAAACCATTTCAGATATTCTTAATGATTGTGGTATTCTCATTTTAAAAGCTATGATTTGTAGTAATGCAGATATTCTTTTGGACAGTAAAAAAAGAATAGATGAAATTCAGAAAGAAATTAGTAATGACCTACTTTTTACTATTAAAGAGAATAAAGAAATATATTATAAGGTACTTCACGATGTTGATAGTAATGTGGCTAGCAATTACAAAAGAAAACTAAGTAAAATTGATCGGGACATACGTGATTACCAAGAAGGAAGGGCTTATGTTGACCCGAATAAAACTAACAGGAGGTCCTTTAGGTATCAGAACTTGAGATATGATGGAAAGGATAACAGGGGAAATTCACCCATTCAATATAGGAACACCACTGTGGAAAACAACATATGGTATGGGAATCAAGGCTTGAACATGAGTATGAATGATATGGGTGTTTACAAGTGTTTGGTGTGTGACGTGGTGTTTGAGGTTAATCGTTTTTAACCGTTGTCGGTACGAGGGAATCCCCATGGAGAATGACAGCTCACTTCTAAGCCAACTTGTTCGGCTTGTACGTGCTCACTCGGAAGGAGCAACAGGTTCCGTTCAGTCACCAGGTTCCAGCGGATCTATTCCCTGTGCACAACGCAGTCCGGAAGTGACGTCCAGGTCGGTAGCGAGGACCGGAGTTGTTGGGGAAGGTAACGGTCATGATTCGAACAACGACCATGGAGTACGGATTACCATACCCGGTTCGAGTGGAGGTTATACCAACAGAACTGGTACACGGACTAAGCAACGAGGGTTGGATAACTATAGTAATGTGGATTTTACAGAATGGCTTGACCGTTCGTTTTCAAAGGCGGTTGACGAAACGGTTAACACACGCAAGGACTACAGTTCTTATAAGGACAAATGTAAGACTTTAGAACTGGAATTGAACAAATATAGAAATTTAAGCCTTGACAATTGGTATTTAACTCAGTGTGTAGAGCGTAAGATTGTGCCTAAAGGCCTTAGGCTAAATAAATATCCCAACAATATACGAGGAAATGGTGAGTTGTTTAAAACCATTTCAGATATTCTTAATGATTGTGGTATTCTCATTTTAAAAGCTATGATTTGTAGTAATGCAGATATTCTTTTGGACAGTAAAAAAAGAATAGATGAAATTCAGAAAGAAATTAGTAATGACCTACTTTTTACTATTAAAGAGAATAAAGAAATATATTATAAGGTACTTCACGATGTTGATAGTAATGTGGCTAGCAATTACAAAAGAAAACTAAGTAAAATTGATCGGGACATACGTGATTACCAAGAAGGAAGGGCTTATGTTGACCCGAATAAAACTAACAGGAGGTCCTTTAGGTATCAGAACTTGAGATATGATGGAAAGGATAACAGGGGAAATTCACCCATTCAATATAGGAACACCACTGTGGAAAACAACATATGGTATGGGAATCAAGGCTTGAACATGAGTATGAATGATATGGGTGATTGTGATGCAATGAACCAGGTTGACCCTTTAGGGGAAGAAGTGGGGGAGGGACCCCGAAGATCAGAAAGGTTAAGGAACCAGAACCGGAATCGCTCCTACACATATGCGGAGGCAATAGGGGACAACTCCTACAGGAAACAAGGGGGGAACAGATACAGATAGGAGGGGGAACCGATTTTGTAGAAATAGATACTTCACTGTATTTGGACACCTATATAGACAAGGATAATTTTAGTGAAATCACCAGTTCTATTTTTGTTTTGTGTCATTTTGTGGTCTCTGTGATTTTATCGTGACTGGATTAATAAATACAATACTTGGACTTATTTAGTGCTTGGACATTCCATTGTCGGTTAACCTGGTGGCAGACCTTGGTTTTTAGCCTGGAGGACAGCCCTTTATGGTACAGCGACAGATTTCTTTCTATCCTTTACAAGTGTTTGGTGTGTGACGTGGTGTTTGAGGTTAATTCTTCTTCATTCTTCTCTACACTCCACTTACTATTCTTCAATTTTGTTTCACCAGCTCTGTCTCTATCACTTTGTTGTTGTACATGCACAAAATGCATGTTTTTAATGATTTCTAACCAAAAAGAAGAATAAACTCAGGTACCGGATAGAAGCTCGGTTTTCACCTCAAAGCTTAAAGCACAAAAAATAAAAATAAATTAAGCCGAACTACCACGGTAAAGCCTCCATACCATCATGCACCCATTTCAAAACTTTACTAAAAGCACACCTAAAAATATGCTGGCTATGCCCTTGCAACTCCCACTCTAATATCACTCACCCCATCCAACCACTACCTTTCTTTCCACTCTACTAACTACCTTGATTACAGCAAGCTCAGATGCTCATACGCATAGTACTTATTAGACAGCAGGAACTTCTTATTGTAACATTTGTTAATGTCTGTTATGTACTTCACAGATAAAGATTCTAGTTGTCTACTGATGTACTATGTTCTTCATCTGTAAATATGTTGTAAGTAATTGCTATGTTAAATTGTTAATCGCTATGTAATCCAATGTAACTACTGTCTGTTTATTTTAACTGTGGAGCTTTTCTCCCCGGGCCTCCGCTGAAAATGGACCTACGTCCAGTCGGACTCCCGGACAACAAATGTAAATAAATAAATACCACGGTAAAGGAAAACCACTTTAATAGCAAACTAAAATGAATAAAAGTGAGTGCTTTTGCAATCTGCCTGATCGGTTCTTCAGACTGAATAAGAAAGCAACTTGCAGAAATTTATATGTAACAAACAACCAGTCAGCTTGTGTTGTTAATCAAGCACTTCTGAAAATTAGCTTAAAAACACATAATTAAAACATATCATTATATCATTCATAAAACATAGAAAAATATTACACTGTACATGAATAGGCATAAACAGCTTTCCAGGGGATTCAGTGTTTAAGTTCTCTTGCCCTTAAAAATGGTTTCAGAGCTACAGTTTCATTAATGCCCGGGGGTTTATCTGCATTCAGTTGTAAGATCCATTTTTGTCCTGAGTCTTCTGTTTTGTTTTTGATGTCTCCCCCCAATACTTTCTTCTATTACCTCTAAAACCATGAATCTAAAGACATGGTGTATACTCTCTGCTTCTACATGTTTAGCTAGAGCACTACTTTCTTTCTTATTAACTATATCCCTCGTGTGTTGTAAAATACGTTCTTTTAACATTCTCTTAGTTTTGCCTACATAAAAAAACTTTGCAGTATTGACAAAATCTAAAATAAACTACATTTTTGTCCTGCAGTCTCCATAAAAATCTGTCTCTATTTTAAAATGCTGTTCAGGATGTACGAAAGTACCACCTGAAAAGATGTATTTACAGGCAGTACAGTTCCTGCATGAAAAAGTCCCTATTCTATTTGATAGATCCTTAGTCTTAGATCCTTGTCCTTTATAACATAACTGTCTTTTTAATGATTTCTTGTTTGTAAAGGAAAAATGAGGTATAGGATCAATCACTTCTTCTAGCTCCATAGTGGCTGTTAGGATATTCCAATTTTTCTTAAAAATATCACAGAACAAATTGTCACTAGCATATCTAATAGGAACTCTAAGTTTATCTTTCATGGGGTTTAGCTTAGATATATCTTGTGTGATGCATTCTGAAACGTATGGTCCACCCTTAACGTTCCACTCTTTATAGGCCTCTTTGGCATCTATTTCTTGTTGGTTATAATCTCTACTAAGAAAATCTTCTCTCAGCAACGATAAGGCTTCCTCGTTTTCTTATTCTCTGTTGTGTAGTGTCATAACTCAAGAACTGTCCCTTCATTACATTTTTACAGATATGCCTTGGGTGCAAGCTATTTCTATGTAGTAGAGAGTTTTTCCTGCTTGGTTTTCTATGCAAATCTGTGGCTTTTTCTCCTAATTCAGATGTTTTAACCAAGACATCTAAAAATTCTAGTTGTACATTTGAGTATTTACAAATACATTTTTAAAAAGTAGTCGTCTGAAGGTATTCTGTAAATTTCTCTAGCATTTCTGTTCAATTCCCCCAGAGAAAAAACATGTCATCCATAAAACGTGCATACCACAGGACATGTTTGCTAAACTCATTACCATGCAGTAGGAACATATTTTCCCATTGTACTAAGGCCAGGTTGGCGTAGCTATTGGCACATGCTGTGCCCGTAGCTACACCAACCTTCTGCAAATAGAAGTCTTCTTTAAGCATGAAGACATTATTTTCCAAAATGATTTCAAGTAGGCTACACAACAGGTTTACTTTATCATTTGTGAAAACATGTTTCGTGCATAATAAATTTCTAATATTTTCAGTTCCCCGCTGGTTAGGAGTCACAGTGAAAAGAGATGTTATATCAAGTGTCACAAGTAGATATTCCCTATTTAGTAAAACTACCTTCTCATATAATACTTGTAAGAAAGACGTGGTGTCTCTCAATACTGTTTGACATGTTTCTATTACAGGATGTAAATTATTCTCTACATAGATAGACATGGCTTCAGTAGCCCAACCTTTGCTAGAGACTATAGGTCTCATAGGTGGGCATACTGCATCTTTATGCACTTTGGGATGATGTTCTCTTGTCCTAAACCGCCCACCGTAGCAATGAACCAACCTATCAACCTGCCCACTCTAGAAGCGGATAGCACCCAATGGCCAGTGAGTAGCTTAGGAATGGAAAAAGGTGTGGATACATCTGTTGGCTTGAGTGAGATGCAGATCTCACCAGCAGTATCAATTGAGCAGCCATTAACATTTAGAAATAAATATTTAACAGCAAGGAACAATAAAGATGCAGAGAACGGTAACCAGCTGAATGGAAGTTCTTCTTTTTCCATGGCTCAGAAAGGATTAACAGAGACTCCAATAGTACCCTTCACCTTGAAATATGCCCTCCCAATAAACGACAGATCGAGGAGCAGGAGAAGAAAGGGTCGGGTATGGCAGTTACCGAACACGGAAGGAATGCAGAACAAGATTGGAACTCGCAGCAGGAATACAAAGGTTTGATAATTAGTCTTTCTTCTTTAACATTAACTGAGGCACAAATTTTGTTATTAAACAAAGGCCTTTCTTTTATCCCAGCCCAGAGAACAGTAATGGTGGATATTTTGAAGGAACTTAAACTGTTTGTTCGTACTCTAACTCTTAAAACCATGTTTAAAGGAAGAAAAGTAGTGACTGATAATAGTTTTAAAAGACCCAGCACCTTTGTGCCTAAAATGCATCCAATGGTTGATGCCTTTTTGTCAGTTTGTGAAAAGCAAGTAAGGGATGTGTTTGAAATAGATTGAGCACCTGCCTTTTATAATTTGAATAAAGAAGAATCTAATGCGTTATGTGAGTTACGGGCATTACACTCTGTGGAAATCAGACCAGCAGACAAAGGAGGTGGAATTATAATTATGGACAGGGAATTCTACATTAAGCAAATGATGAAGCTGTTAGATGATAAAGGAACATATGTATGCATTATGAAAGCTATAGTGAAAGCAATTGTTGATAGAATTGCTGTATTACTTTTTGATTTATTAATGACACATTTAATATCAGAAGATTTTTTCAAATATTTTATAGTTGAATCAACCATTACTCCAGTCATTTATAGGCTTCCCAAAGTGCATAAAGAAGCAGTATGCCCACCTATGAGACCTATAGTCTCTAGCAAAGGTTGGGCTACTGAAGCCATGTCTATCTATGTAGAGAAGAATTTACACCCAGTAATAGAAGCATGTGAAACAGTATTGAGAGACACCAAATCTTTCTTACAACCATTATATGAAATAGTAGTTTTACTAAATAGGAAATATCGATTTGTGACACTTGATATAACATGTCTTTTCAATGTGATTTCTAACCAGTGGGGAATTGAAACTATTAAAAATGTATTATGCAAGAAACGTGTTTTCACAAATGATAAGGTAAACCTGTTGTGTAGCTTACGGGGAGTATCCATATTCATCAAAGATACCCATACCTCCAGGTTAGTGGCACTGCACGAAGCATTGGAGACCATCCATGTACAATTAACAGTAGGCAAAACTGCCTTTCAGTTTGTAGCCTGCTACAGACCACCCTCCCAAACTCAGGAACCCCACTCGGCCTTCATGAGAACACTGGAGAATATGAAGGTCTCTCCAAACACAATAATATTGGGTGACTTCAACTACCCAAACATCAACTGGGAAAACTACTCAAGCCCCAACACCCTTGCCCAACAGTTTCTAGAATTTATAAACTCAAATGCTATGGAACAACTGGTCACCACTCCCACTAGAGGGGATAACATATTGGACCTGGTCATCACCAACATGGGGACTCTGTGTTCCACACCAGAGGTATGTCCATCATTGGTAAGATCAGACCATAAATTAATCTCACTGGACATCCATATCTCATCCCCACCCCCAGCCAAGGAAATCACGGTGAAAAATTTCTCAAAAGCAAATTTCACACTTCTCAAAACCGAGGTGGAATCCTTCAAAGCCACCGGGCCAGTGGAAAATACTGCCCAAACAGCAGAATCCTTTACAAATGCATTCTATGGATACCTACAGGAATGCATGGATTGTGCTATCCCAAATAAAACCAAGATTCACTCCTCCAAAGGCAGGAGACCAGTCTGGTGGACCCTGGCCATAAATAAGTCATACAACAGAAGGAGGAAGCTACGACATGATAGAGCAAAATCCCAAAAAGGGAAGGCATCTCTGATCAGTACTAGCAAGAAACTACGATCCCTCATAAAATTATCTAAGGCCAGCTTCGAAAGAAAAATTGCGCAAGACACTAAAGATAATCACAAGGCCTTCTTTAGTTATGTCAGGAATCTGGAGGGCAACTCCCAGATATGCTCTGAGTTAGTACAAAATGACAAAAAAATACACTGATCCCACAGACATTGCCAACATCCTGGCAGACAGGTTCAGTGCAAACTTTTCCCTCCCTTCCCCCCAAAAGACCAAATGTCTATCCCAACAGAATGTAGCTTCCCTGACATCACAAATGCACAGGTGAGAGCTGCCCTCTCCAAAGCAAAAAACACAGCATCAGTGGGACCAGACGGTGTCCCAGGCTGCGTCTTACTCGAGCTCCAAGAAGAACTAAACCCTCACATAAAGTCACTGTTCAATCTCAGCCTTACTACAGGATATGTACCCAAGGAATGGCTTACAGCAGCAGTGGTCCCGCTCCACAAAGGTGGTGCCACAACAGACCCAGGAAATTATTGCCCTATAAGCCTGACTAGTCTGGTCTGGAAAGCTATGGAGCATATCATCATGGAACTCATAAACAAGGACATTGGTAACCTCCAGACACTGGATCCTACCCAATTTGGCTTTGTTAAGGGCAGATCTTGCCTCTTGAACCTGGTCGACTTCTTTGAAACAGTTACCAAAGCCATAGATGAAGGGAAGGTAGTCCACACGGCCTGCCTGAACCTCGCAAAAGCCTTTGACACAATACCCCACTCAGGCATCATAAATAAGCTCACCAGCTTAAATATCAACCCCTATGTCACAAGATGGGTTGCAAACTAGCTCAGAGATAGAACCCACATGGTCAGAATTGCAGGTGCCATGTCAGACTCCAAACCAGTTATAAGTGGCCTCCCACAAGGCTCAGTCCTGGGACCTCTCTTGTTCGGTATATACTTCTCTGAGGTACAGGCTAATACGGGAGGACTATGGCTGACCAAGTTCGCAGATGACTGTAAGCTGGGC
The DNA here is from genome assembly GCF_019279795.1 of Protopterus annectens. Taxonomy (NCBI): domain Eukaryota; kingdom Metazoa; phylum Chordata; order Ceratodontiformes; family Protopteridae; genus Protopterus; species Protopterus annectens. The sequence continues at coordinate 259,909,725 of NC_056727.1, read as the reverse complement.
ACCATAATCAACTATCCGGCTGACACAAGCATCCTCCAAAAGGGTCTCACATAGATGGATAACTGGTGCCAGAGCCATGGCCTTAAGCTAAATGCCAAAAAGTGCATAGTCATCCACTTTGGGAAAAACAAAGTGCCCACAAATTACCACATAGGTGGTAATCTATTAAGTACGGAAGAAGTAATTAGGGATTTGGGGACCCATGTAGATAGAAACCTCTCTTTTGACAATCACGTTGCCACAGTAGTTAGAAAGACCTTTATAGCCCACCTTATCATGAAAGGGTTCACATATAGAACAAGAGAGGTCACTGTGCCCCTCTACTCATCACTCATCAGGCCCATAATTGAATACAATGCCCCATTTGGGATGTACCTTACCCGACACCTGCAGCAACTGGAGAGGCCCCAAAATTAACTCAACAAGAGGATCAAGGGACTCAAACACATGCCCTATGCAGTTTGACTAAAGAAACTCCAACTCTACTCAGTTGCTTACTGCCTACTCAGAGGTGATCTATGCCTGACGTATAAAGCCATGTCCAACCCAGAATTAATGGACATGCTCCACCTCAGGAAACCCAAATCCCTTAGAGCTACATGCTCCAAGGACCTAAACCTCAGCACAGAAATAAATAGGACATGCTGGAGGGACAGATTCATATCCCAGAGGCTGCCCTCACTCTGGAACAGAATTCCAGTCCATGTTAGGCAGAGCCCCTCACTGACTCTCTTCAAGAGAAATCTTGACGAGTGGACGGGAGATCATAAGTTTACCCCTGGGATCTCTTCTGTGTCCCTGCTAGACGGGGGCACAGTAAACTAACCTTAAAAGGGCTGTCTTCTGTGACCTACACTACAGAGGCACAGTCAACCAATCTAAAAGGGTGGCGAAAGCCAAACACACTGGCTAGGCTTGTAAATGCCCCAGGGCGGATAGCCTCGTATCAACCTATGAACCTATGAACCTATGAAATAATTTTGGAAAATAATGTCTTCATGTTTAAAGAAGACTTCTATTTGCAGAAGGTTGGTGTAGCTACGGGCACAGCTTGTGCCAATAGCTACGCCAACCTGGCCTTAGTACAATGGGAAAATATGTTCCTACTGCATGGTAATGAGTTTAGCGAACATGTCCTGTGGTATGCACGTTTTATGGATGACATGTTTTTTCTCTGGGGAAATTCAACAGAAATGCTAGAGAAATTTATAGAATACCTTCACAGAACTACTTCTTTTTTAAACTTTACTTGTAAATACTCAAATGTACAACTAGAATTTTTAGATGTCTTGGTTAAAACATCTGAATTAGGAGAAATAGCCACAGATTTGTATAGAAAACCAAGCAGGAAAAACTCTCTACTACATAGAAATAGCTTGCACCCAAGGCATATCAGTAAAAATGTAATGAAGGGACAGTTCTTTAGTTATGACACTACACAACAGAGAATAAGAAATCGAGGAAGCCTTATCGTTGCTGAGAGAAGATTTTCTTAGTAGAGACTATAACCAACAAGAAATAGATGCCATTATTAAAGAGGCCTATAAAGAGTGGAACGTTAAGGGTTGACCATATATTTCAGAATGCATCACACAAGATATATCTAAGCTAAACCCCATGAAAGATAAACTTAGAGTTCCTATTAGATATGCTAGTGACATCAATTTATTCTGTGATATTTTTAAGAAAAATTGGAATATCCTAACAGCCACTATGGAGCTAGAAGAAGTGATTGATCCTATACCTCATTTTTCCTTTACAAACAAGAAATCATTAAAAAGACAGTTATGTTATAAAGGACAAGGATCTAAGACTAAGGATCTATCAAATAGAATAGGGACTTTTTCATGCAGGAACTGTACTGCCTGTAAATACATCTTTTCAGGTGGTACTTTCGTACATCCTGAACAGCATTTTAAAATAGAGACAGATTTTTATGGAGACTGCAGGACAAAAATGTAGTTTATTTTAGATTTTGTCAATACTGCAAAGTTTTTTTATGTAGGCAAAACTAAGAGAATGTTGAAAGAACGTATTTTACAACACACGAGGGATATAGTTAATAAGAAAGAAAGTAGTGCTCTAGCTAAACATGTAGAAGCAGAGAGTATACACCATGTCTTTAGATTCATGGTTCTAGAGGTAATAGAAGAAAGTATTGGGGGGGAGACATCAAAAACAGAACAGAAGACTCAGGACAAAAATGGATCTTACAACTGAATGCAGATAAACCCCCAGGCATTAATGAAACTGTATCACTGAAACCATTTTTAAGGGAAAGAGAACTTAAGCACTGAATCCCGTGGAAAGCTGCTTATGCCTATTCATGTACAGTGTAATATTTTTCTATGTTTTATGAATGATATAATGATATGTTTTAATTATGTGTTTTTAAACTAATTTGCAGAAGTGTTTGATTAACAACACAAGCTGATTGGTTGTTTGTTACATATAAATTTGTGCAAGTTGATTTCTTATTCAGTCTGAAGAAGCGATCAGCCAGATCGCGAAACCACTCACTTTTATTCATTTTAGTTTGCTATTAAAGTGGCTTTCCTTTACCATGGTAGTTTGGCTTCATTTATTTTTATTTTTAATAATTTCTATAAGATGTTAATGTTGTTACTCACATGTCTCTTTATCTTGCCCTTTTTAATGTTCTTAAACTTGCAATCTAACTTGGTATGGTTATGATATATGTGTGATATTATTTTTTGGCGTCATCTTTTTTATCATGTGTTTGTGGAGCTTTGTCGATACTTTTAATGATTATCTACAAGGCATTAATGCTGTCATTCACGTCTTTTTATCTTGCCCTTTTTTATGTTTTTAACTTGCAATGTAATTTGGTTTTGTTATGATACATGTATATTATTGTTTTTGACATCATTTTTTTATCTTGTGGATCTTTTCTCCTTGGGTCTCCACTGAAAGTGGACTAACCCAGTTAAATAAATAAATAAATAATAATGTATGTTTGCATATGTCTTAAGTGATAGTTTAATAACGGTGTTTAAAAACTACTGAAAACGTGTACATTTTTTAAAGAAACAAACAAATCAACTTAAACACAATTCAAGCACTGATAGAAAAAAGGCAGAGGGTGGAACAAATGGGATGAGCTCTGAAGATGAAGGAAGCCAGAGAAGAGCAGTCATCTCAGAAAGCATTCTCTTCCAATGGTACTAAAAAAACTGAAGGGCTTCTGTCTGTGGTTGTGAAGGTCTATCTAACTGATTGTAACTGATTGTTTTTTCCCACCCATAGACAAGTAGTGACAGGAGTTCTAAGTTTTGACAGACTGCCAGCTAGAAGGTAGCAGGGCACTACTACCCATATGCCAGTAAGGCAGTGTGTTTGTTGGAACACCTTTTATTCTGTGCAAAATGGCTGCTCAATAGAAACAATGTTAACACTTCTGTCATCCTGAACACACACTGGCCACAGGTTCTAAATGTAATGCATTCTGGAATACATACACACTTAAAATGGAATGCTATACAATAATTTTAAAGTGACGATTACAGTAGTTCATATTCACAATATATTTAGATATTCTAGCAGCTTTACTTGACTTATTTTTTGAAATTATGGAGTACAGAGGTACACAGATGATGTACTATACATATGGTTACAGATAACAATTAATGTGATAATTTACAAACAAGCAAAAACTAAACTTCATTAAAAATCTGTTCATACAACTTTAGATACTATTTGCAAAGAATCCCCTCCCTTGCAACTCCAGGAACCAATGACTACTGTGCTAAACGTGCCTTTTAGTAATTGCTTCCTCACTTTGTCAGTGCCTCCCAACATACCTAAAGGAACTTACAGACTACCTCAAATTCATAAAGGAACATTAAAAATCGTTCCCTGTGAGCAAACCCAATGCATCTACATTGCTAATACACCCCCAAGAGTAGACCCAGTAGTCCAGGATTTGGGAACACATACAGACAGCAAACTGGCCTTTGACCATCATGTGTCTACAGTAGAAAGCAAATCATTCTGTCTTGCACAACTTATAAGAAGGATATGACATCCAGATCCAAAGATGTCATTGTTCCTTTGTACTCTGCTCTCATAGGACCAATCATTCAGTGCAGTGCTACCTTTGGCATGTACCTGACCACACGTATGCAACAAATGGAGTGTCCTCAGAGGTTCCACACAAAAAAAATATATGGTTAAGTAAACAAGTCTTATGTGGACTGCCTCAAAGACTTGTCCTTATACTTTGTCTCCTAAAGGTTGCTGAGTGGTGACCTATGCTTGGCCTGCACCATATTCTCAGAAACAGCCTTAATGAACCTGTTGCACATTCACAGAACAGATAACATCAGAAACATTCAATCCATGGACCTAAACCTTAACTGCAACATAAATAGGACATGCTGGAGGGGCAGGTGTGTGTGTCTCAGAGGCTGCTGCTTCTCTGGAGCAGACTTCCCATCCATCATGCTCTTTCCTGCATTTATTCAAGCAAAACTTAGATCAGTGGATGGGGAGTCATAAATTTACCCCATGTCTGGCACCATCTCTACTAGAGACCCATACCTAAGTTTATATACCCACCACATCTTCAAAGCCTAAGAAAACAATACATTTTTAATATTTTTGGGAAGCATGGCTAGGCTTAAAAAGGCCCTTAAGGATCATTAGCCTAGTATTCTGCTATGATTCTGTGTTTCAGTGTAGCATACTTCTCTCACAACATGAACTCCTCTCCTCGTCTTCATATACATTCACTTTGACCAGAATTATGCATCATTTTAACTTGTCATTTTTATATGTGTTTTACCTCAAGAACCCCATTTACTATGTTTAAATTAACATTCTGCCTTTTATATAATTTCACTTCTCTGGTGATTAGTTTTTTTAAGTTAAATTCACTTCAGATTGCAACTTCTGAGACACTTATTCCTTAGCCACCCCACTCAGAATTCTGTCTCTGCCTTGTTTATTTCTTGTACCATTAAACCCCCAATTTTAACTCATTTCATAAAATTGCCTTACAAAAGTTTCAGCACTTTCACCTTTGGCTTGTACTCATCTGGGGAAGTTTGCTGTTTCATGTATTATATTTATTTTTAGCACAAAATTGTTCATTGAGTACATTAACCATTGACTGAAATGTAAGATTTTGGCCCTCTGAGAATGAAAAGGAGTTGAATATTGTCTCCATCTCCTTAAACATCAGATACAACAAGGTATTTACCTAGATTTCATCTGACTGTTTATTCATCCTGGCTGCCACTCTTAATTGACCATGTGGACCTTTATCTCTAAGCAGGCCATCCAAATAGTTTTATGAAATCAAATGTCTCTGGTGGGTTAAATGATACTATTTTTTATTTAAAATTCACTTTTCACAGGCCAAACAATTTAATTTCAGTAAAGTACTTATTTTGTGTGATACACTGGATTGTTATTATTATTATTATTATTATTATTATTATTATTATTATTATTGCTACTACTGGCAAAACAGCTGACCTTTTAGCATGGTGGGTTCACTTTAGGTACCAGGATGTTGTTTTATAACTGATATTGCTTTCTTCATCAAAAAGATCCCAGTTCTGACACCATGACATGATGCTCACCATTGGTTACCCAATAATAGTCAATGGCAGAGTCAGAAATTTCAGTATTCAGGATTCACCAGCATTTTAGCTAAAGAGATATTTTTATTCTGTACAAAATGGTAGTGTAATATACATGATGTTAACACTTTGGTCATCTCGAACACACACTGGCACATACTCTAAATGTGATACATACACTCATAATATGGCACTGCTATAAAGTATTCTGAAAGTGGCAGTAGGGCGTAGTCACAATATACTCAGACACTCTAGCAGCTTTACTTTACTTATCATCACACCTGGAAACTGCAGCAGCCACTTTATCATCATTTTATTGTAGACTGTGAACTGTGTATCCTTTAACATGTCAGACTGATGTCATAGTATATGTTTAGTCTAGTGTATTATTCAAATGAATCCAGTATATGTAGCTTTCATGTATAAATGTAATGTACATACTTTGTCTATGGTTGGAGCTTTTCTCCCCGGGCCTCTGCCGAAAATGGATATATATCCAGTTGGACTAGACCGGTCAACAAATGTAAAATAAATACATAAAAATAAAATAGACCATTACCATGATCTACATTTTGACACACTAGTGATGCTTTACAGTGGGATTGCCAGCTTAGAAACATAGATATACACAACTCCAAGGCTGACAGTGCAAACCTTCTGGTATGGCTGCATGTTGTTTTTTTATATCTTCTCAGATGTTTAAATAAGGTTTTCTAACTAGCAGTGGTATGTTGAAACAGATTAAGCTTGTTACTGCTTCTGCAATTCAGATCGCTGGATTCTAAGTCCAGACTCAAACCATTATTCCACATGATACAATGGAATGCAGCACTCGATTTCTGATAATATAGCTTATTATTGTTGCTACAGCTTCTTTTAAATAGCTTCCATAAATGTTGGGGTTTGTTTTCTTTTATCCCCCAAGGGTTAGTAAGATTTTTTTTTTAACCACATCTACTTGCACTTACTTATCTGTCAAAGAGCAGATAAATCCATAAAAATAGCACAACATTTGGATGTATTTTTATTTTTCTTAATCTGTTCCCAGTTATGTACCTGAATCTCTCTAGATATATAATTATAATCAGCTTGCTAAAAATGTATCTGTAGGGATGTTAACTACTGTTAAACACACAGACTTTTTAATGGGTAATTTCCTTGTCACACATTGATGATCTGAGCCATATAATTCTGGCTTAAAGACACATCCATAACATGAAGCGTCATCCTTTATCCAAACATCAAATTGGGAATGAAACAATATGCTTATAACCATGCCCATTGCTGGGCCTAATAATAGAATTTATGGCAACATTGTTAGTCTTTTTTAAACACCTTTATTAAATTATCACATAGGCACACACTTTAATAGAAAAGAAAACAACCCATATTCATTTTTTTTTCATTTATGTACATTATACATTGCATATATGTTATCTTTCTTTACAGCAACTCTCATTTAATCCAACATTATATAAATTGCTCAATTCCTGCTTTCCCTTAAACCTCACTCCTCCTCCTCCTCCTGAGCATTGTTTTGCTTGTATTATTCCCAGAAATTCCATTTATTTCTATGTAATTTGCTTTTTCCCTTTTCTAAAAATCCCAGTTCCAGTTCTTTTATTGCTTGCAATATTCACTACTTCAAATATAGTTGGTTTAGATTCTGATTTCTGTTTTCTAGTAATTGCAGTTTTGGCAGGCAACAAAATTAAACTTACCAATACCTTACCTTACTGTGTCAATCATTTCAGATCCTGTGTTCCAGCACAAACAAATCATTTCCTTACCAATAGCAATTTGCTCACCCAATATTTCTCTCAGAGTATTCTGTTAGTCTTTTGGAGCTCCCAGTTAACATAAGGGTCTTTGAGGTCCCCTGTGATTACGTTGCAACCATTTGTATAGTGTGTTTTTTTATACCCATTCCAAAATATTCAGTCTGCACTTTGTTTTAGTTGGGGGATCTGTAAAGTAAAGCTACATTATATTGCTTCTTTCTCTCATATTTACCTCTGTGAGCTCAGACTCAGTATTAGTCAAAATGGTTTAAGAAAAAAAAATGAATACGCACATATATTGACTCTCCGCTTCTCTTTCTACTCCTTCTGTATTTGTGATACCCCTTAAAGCCCAGGAATTCTAATGGAAAATTTGTATCACTAAATCATGTTTGACTTGTCATTAATAGATCATATTTCCCCAGTTTTTCTAGCCTCAGGATCCTTTAACTTGTCATTCAAACTCTTAGCAATAGTCAGGAGACATTTTAAGGGTGTATATATATATATATATATATATATATATATATATATATATATATATATATATAGATACATGTATGTATAAGCAAATGTTTACCCTTATCTTTCAAGATAAAATAAAGAATTAACCATTTTTGTTACCTTATAACCAAGTTGTCTGTTACCATAAGGCTCAAGTGAATATTATCTTGATGAAATTCTTGGTTTTATCACCATATCATCCCAAATACAGTTTTAATCAAGGAGTTTTTTTATACACTCTTTTGATATATTATTGGCACAATGCCTAGCAGTTTTAAATAATTCATCACTGAGTAGGGGGTTGGGAAAATGGTACAGAAGGATAGCTTATCTAATGAGATAATGGCAGCTACCTCAGAGACAAAGCTTGCAAAATCATTTTTGCCAACATCATTATCACCTCCCACCACTATCACCATGCCATATTGTTTGATGCAGCAAATAAATGCTTCAAAGCCTTTCTGACATCTCTAATTCTACAGCCACTAAGGTGTTACAATCATATATATTTTGTTGATCCCAGGTATCGGATTCTTAATTCCTCATAACATGGAATGCCTGGTAATCAAGTAGCAGTAGCCTAATATGAGCCGGATCATTGGCCATTTTAAAGTGCTGATCTTTTAACCCACCATAATTAGAAAAAATGGACTCCATAACTGTCTGCATATTACCCGTTAATGCTCTCCATTTTTTTCTTAAGGTTTTCAGACAATTAGGGTGAGTGCCCCCATGTTCCTCATAATTTGAAGCACTTTTAGTGCTATCTCTGCATTCCCTATCTGTGATGTTTGAGTTACTATTACACCTGTCAGTATCAGAGATTATTTCTTTATTTCTCACTGGGTCAGAACAGACCTGTGGAGTTACTACAATGTCTAATAAAGAAAAAATTCCTCCCTTCTGTTTGTGACCCAGCTTCTATCATATTATCATCTACTCTGCTAGTATCAGTTTGTACTTTCCTGTTTTTTTACTTTTATAATTGGAAATAAATGCACTGCTTCAGTCACAAGTAGTATTTGTGCAGCCATTTCACAAACATTATGTTTAGTTTGTGCTATCTCCCAGCATTGTACACAGATGTAGTTATCCATTTCCCAGCCATCACAATTTCCACCAATCATCTTACAAAAAGTGCTGACAGTCAGACAACCCTTCTCAAATAAGTCACTCAGACAGAATTCTTCCATTTGTTCTATAACAGTAAGTGGATAACACTACCCTAAGCTGAATTAGAAAAAGGTAATAACAATCCTGCACTACTAGCTATCACTGTTGTGAAATAGTGAGTGCATATGAGTGAAGAAAACAAGTAAAAAGTAGACACAGAGAATCTTATCTAGCTTTACAAGACACAATTCAGAGAACCTAGTAACAGTAGAAGCAGACAAATGCTGCTATAACAAGGCACTCACTCCCTACCTTTTTGTCTTCAGTGCTGAACATGCTGCACATACAAAGATGCAAAAACTGTGTCTTTGTGTGTTCTTGTCACTGCTAGTCACAATGCCTGCTCTACATTTTGGCTGCTTCCTGCAGCAGTTTGTAATATATAACCTCCCCCAAAGAGAAAGTGCCAAGGTTAAGGGAAAACAAATATGCAGTGACAAAATGACTGTTTAAAAGGAGCAAAATAAATAAACTGTCATAATCTGATAGTATTTCACCAAAGTGCTTTGTCCCGCAGTAACTCATCAGCATTCTGACTTTCTGGAGAATAACTATGAACTGCAGTAGCTTTGAATAGCCCTACTTCTTAAAGAACAAGTCCCAAGGTTAATGGTTTAGACCAATCAGTTTTCTGGAATACAAAAATTGGTCTTACTTCAAGTGGTAGTGAATCCTCCTTGGATCCTTTGACAGGATTCCTCTGTGGCGCCTTTGATAAGGCCTTTATATTGAAACTCAGATTAATGTTCTGTGAATTTCAGTTGGACCGCTATAATTTTTGATCTGCTTTAAGGGGGTTGTAGTGGTCTGGCTGTTGACAGAGTGGTCCAAGGTTGTCTGCCCAAATTTTTATAAGTCTGCATGGTAGGTTTTGTGGCATATTTTTTTCCTGCCAAGCAAGTGTGATGATGTGAGGTATTGCCAGCTATGCCAAGGGAAGTAGGGCAGTGAAATTGTAATATATGCCAGCATAGTTGACTGGAGTTTTGTAAAGAATTATATGAAATTTGTGCATCCAACTGATCTGTACAAGTGCTTGTGTTGGAAACATATTTCTAAAGCTGCTTGTGTTAAAAAATGTATCAACGGTGGGTCCTGTTACAGAAAAAAAAAGAAATACACCTGTATGTCAGGTTATATTATAACTGTAGAAATCACTGTTGCAACAGAGGATATTGGAAGAAAAGAGGTTAATCTCAGTCCAGCTAACTTTGAAAAATAGTCTGAAATTACATTACCTGGTAGGCCATATTGTATCTTACAGTTTTGATTGCAACAAGAGACAAAATGTCTGTAAAAATAAGGACTACTAATCCTGTGGTGTTGTCCTTAGCATTGCTACCCTGGAAAGGTGGAAGGGTTGAAATGGTTTTATTGCTTCCAGATGCTGTAATATCTCTTAGCAAAGATCTGTGTTTGTGTATAACACATATGTGTGAGATTCTGGTTCAGTTTCTAGTAAGGGGGTGTATGGGACCCAGAAGTCAGATGACCAGATGTATGTGATGGCATTAGATAATCCAGCACTGAAATGTGATGACTTAATACTAGATGAGACAGAAGTTTCAGTGCAGTCTATTTTTGAAACCTGATATAGCAGGATCACTCACCCACTTCATCTTGCCTTGCTTTAGTAAGTAACCAGGGAATAGGAATTATTTATATCTGTCAGAAAAATATAGTGAGATTAGTTAAGTACTGTTTTTTATGTATCTGTATTATTTTAATATTTCCTGTGATTACAACTCTGGTATTTATTGTAAATGGATAAATGGATATTTAGTATTTTCATGTTCTTTTAGTGTGTGTATTATTACATATATTTAAACTTGTCATTGTGGCTTGTCTTTTAAAGTATGTTTAACCTTTGAGAATACTTATATTTATTTGGTGACACTGTGGCCGCTCCTGGAAACTTTATTGCATTGGTGAAACACTACTATTTGCATTAGTATTAATTTCAGTCAATATAATTGGGTACCCTTGTAGGATCCTTAGAGTAGATGGCTTTGGAATGTCCTGGAAGCAGTATCTACCTTATAGTGTATGCAAAGAGGCATAGCTAGTAAATCTGTGCAAGTCTTTTTCAGATGTGTGTGTGTGTGTGTGTGTGTGTGTGTGTGTGTGTGTGTGTGTGTGCGCACACACGCGTGTGTGTGTGTGTGTTTGTGAGTGTGTGTGTGTGTGTGTGTGTGTGTGTATGTGTGTGTGTGTGTGTGTGTGTGAGTGTGTGTGTGTGTGTGTGTGTGTGTGTGTGTGTGTGTGTGTGTGTGTGTGTGGGTGTGGGTGTCAGCTGATTGGAGCAGGGACACAGAGCACTGGTTTCACAGAGAGAGAGAGAGAGAGTGCTGAACGACCTGGCTTGGGACACTTGGCAGAGAACTCAACTCTATAGCTGTGCCAGTGAGGAGTCTTACTGGGGGCCTTGCGAGAGAGAGAGAGAGAGAGAGAGAGAGAGAGAGAGAGGGAAACCCAGATCCCAGACTGAGTGTGTTCCCTGTGTGCTCTTAAAGGAAATTGTTCTTGGTGTACTGAGTTGCTTCTGAAAACACTGTGTGCACCTATCTTTGTTCCACATGAACATCCATCATTGGTGTCAGTGGTGAGGATTTAGACTCCTTGATTACTAATCCAGAGGAGGGATGTCACAGTTGTAACAGAAGATACTGGAAGAGTAAAAGTTAATCTCAGTCCAGCTAATTTTGAAAACTAGTCTGAAATTAAATTACCTGATTTAGGCCAATTCTCACTGCAGCCAGAGACAAAATGTATGTGAAAACCAGGACTAGGAATCTTATTGTATTGTCCTTAGGGGTGAACTAATTGCTACCCTGGAAGTATGGAAGGTTTTGAAATGGTTTTATAGCTTCCAGATGGTATAATACATCTTAGAAAAGCTCCACGTGTGTGTTTTATAACACATATGTGCTAGATTATGATTCAGTTTCTAGTAAAGGAAGTAGTGTGGGAACTAAAAGACAGGTGACCAGATGTATGTGATGTAATTTTGTAGTCCACCACTGAAACAGTGTTTTAATACTAGATGAGAGAGAAGTCTCAGGGCAGTCACTTTATGAAACCTGACAAAGAAGGACCCCTCATCTACATCATCTTGCCTTGCTCTAGTAAGTGAACTGTGGGACAGTAATTCTTTAGATCAGTCAAAAAAATATAGTGAGATTAGTTAAGTACAGTTTTTCTGCACCTTTGTGACTCTATCCGTATGTGTTATTTTTAATATTTCCTGTGATTGAAACTCTGGTGTTTATTGTAAATATATATATATATAGTATATTCAAGTTCTTTTATTATTTATTATTAAATAATTATTTATTTTATTTTATATTTGTTCACTGGGAAAGGCCAACTGGACACAGGTCCATTTTCAGTGGAGGCACGAGGAGAAAAGCTCCAGATTACATGCATACATCAGTCAGGAAGAAACAAACAAAACATAATCCATGAATATAAGTACTACCACATGCTCCCCATCAGGGAGTCAAACCCAGGTCTCCTGCATGACAGGTGGGGATAATCACCACTATACTAACAAGGAAGACAGTTAATATATTTAAACTTTCCAGGTCTCCTGAGTGACAGGTGGGGATACCCACCACTATACTAATGAGGAAGACAGTTAATATATTTAAATTTTCCATTGTGGCTGGTCTTTTAGAGAATATTTTAACCTTTGAGAGTACTTGAATTTATTTGGTGACACTGTGGCTGCTTCTGAAAGCCTTGCTGTGTTGATCAAACACCAGTTGTATTAGTATTATTTTTACTCAGTATAATTGGATACCCTTGTAAGAGCCTTACTGTATCTGGCTTTGGAGTGTCCTGGTAGCAGTATTTACCTTATAGTCTGGGTACAGGGGACATAGCTGGTGAATCTGTGCTAGCCTTTCCCAGCTGTGGATGTGTGTGTGTAGAAATCAAATCTCAATGTGTGTGTGTGTGTGTGTGTGTGTGTGTGTGTGTGTGTGTGTGTGTGTGTGTGTGTGTGTGTGTGTGTGTGTGTGAGCTACTTGAAGCAAGGACACAACACTGGCTTCACAGAGAGATTGGTGGAGGACGTGGATTGGAACACTTGGCTGACAACTCAACTGTACAGCTGTGTCAGGGTGGAGTCTTATTTGTGGGCCTGGATAGAGAGTGGGGAACCCAGACGCAGGTCTGAGTGTGTTCCTTGTGTGCTCTTAAGGGAAATTGTGTTTGGTGCAAAGGGCTGCATCTGGAAATATTGTGTCTATCTATTTTTGTTCCAGGTGAGCATTCCTCACCAGTGCCCATGGTGAGGATTGAGACTCCTTGTTCACTGGCCCAGAGAAGGATGTCACATAATGGTAAGCAGTGGTGTGGATATTAATTGAACTTCTGTAGCCTGTAGGCAGTTGTCACTGAAGACGTGTGTACTCTCAGTAGCCACAAGGTAAACATACAGAGTTTAATTTCCACAACAGTTTTATTTATTTTTTGTTAGCTTAGTTTACTTAGGGAAAGTAGGCAAAGATGTCAGTAGCGGATTATGGCAAGCTGACAAAGAACCAGTTGGCCAAAGTGTGCTAAGCCAAAGGACTGGTGCATGCAAACCTGACTAAAGAGGAAATTATTTCAGCCTTAGTCATAGCTGTAGCCCAGATCAACAACCAGGAGGATAACCAGTCTGGTGATGGAGATTTGCAGTCCTCAGTAACAAGACAGTTCACCTTTTCGTCAGAGGACTTAAAAATCTGTCTGGAGTTAAAGAGACTTGAACTGGAGGCCAAAAGTTTGGAATTAGAATCATCCGAGAGACTGCAATGTTTTGAGGTCGAAGAAAATGAGAGACTGTGGCATTTGGAGGCTGAAAAAATGAGAAACAGTGTCAGCATGTTAGGGAGATGCTGACTCTTCATCAGTGTCATGGAGGTAATGGAGAAGGAATAACCAAACCCTAGAAGCAATAAAGGTCAGTAAATTTCTTCCACAGTTTACAGAGGGTGATAATTTTGATAAGTTTTATTCATATATTTGAAAAATTATGTAAACAGTGTAATGTTGACCAAGGGCTCTGGGTACGGTTCCTGACCCACTTACTCCATGGTAAAGTTGTAACTGCTGTTTCTAAATTGTCTGATACTGAGTGTTTAAAATATTTGAAAGTTAAACAATGTTTATTGGAATGTTTTAACACCTGAAGCTTACAGAAAAAAAAGTTTTGTGAGCTTAGACACAAGGCAGATGAAAGTGCATTATTTATTTATTTATTTTATTTTACATTTGTTGACCGGGATAGTCTAACTGGATTTATGCCCATTTTCAGTAGAGTCCCGGGGAGATAAGCTCCAAGAGATTACTAGACTACTAACATACAGGTACTAGTTGTTATACAGTTAAATACTACAAATTTTAAACAGTTTAGGATTCTTCACAGTTTATACAAAAAACATGTTACAAGCAATAGATAAGATATTTTAGACTTTATGTACAAGACTTCATTAGTAACTAGAAAGTAATTGTTAAACAAATACATACTTCAAGTTTCAACAGTTCAGCAATGCTCACAGTTTAAACAATACTTGTTGCCTGCCTTAGGTAGGATGCTTTAGAATTATATGCAGAAGGATTTAACTAGGTATTTTTAATTATCTCTATTAGGATAAGATATGTTTTTGCCAAGGGTAGGCCTTGATCTAAAAAGACACAGGTAGAGCAGGAATTAGGTCTTAAGAGAGGGTACTTGGGATATAGTATGAGATTAGTCTGGATTTGTACAGGGACATAACCAATGGGTTTTAAGATAGAGTTTCAGATTGTGTTTAAAAAGTGTAAATGAAGACAGTGATGTAAGTTCATGGGGGGAGTTGGTTCCAATACTTTCCAACTGCATTTGAGAACAGAGCACCTCCTGCCATGTTATTAGATTTACATGTTGATACAAATAGTTTATTAGATGAGCGTAAGGTAGAAAGGTTCTTATATTGGGTAATGAGACTAGCAAGTATTGGGGTATTGGTAGGTTGGAAAAGGGTTTTGTGCGCAATGGTGAGTTGTTTAAAGTGAATCTGATTCTGAAGCTCTAACCAGCCTAATTGTTTCAGATTATGGCAGTGAAGGGTCCTAAAGGAGGAAGCAGTAACAAATCTGGCAATGCTATTGTAAATGTTGGCTAGCTTGTTAAGGTTATTTTTTGACAAGTTAGTATATATGGGAAAAGCATAGAGAAGTGTGGAGATAAGGTGGGAATAGGCAATAGTGGTTCTGGCTAGTGGGGAGAGAAAGGGTTTTATCCTATAGAGGGAGCCTAGTTTCCTGTTGACAGTTTTTATGGTATTGTTGATGTGGGTTTCAAAGTTCAGGTTATCAATGGTTACCCCTAGAAGTTTAGTGCTTGGATCGGGAGATATGAGTGTACCATTATTGGATAAGACTGAGAATTTAATTGGGAGTAGTTTACGGGTAGGAGTGAAGAGGAGAAGTTTGTTTTTTTGGGGTTCAAGAGGAGGCAGCATTGTAGAAAGCAATTTTCTGTTTTGTTGAACATTGTCTGAGTTAGAGTCTGTAGTTGGGATTGAGATTTAGCTGAGCAGATTATTGTCGAATCATCTGAGTATTGTACACAGTTAGTTAAAAGAATAGCTCAGTTGAGGTCATTGATAAATATTGAGAAAAGGAGGGAGCCCAATATAGAGCCCTGAGGAACACCTAGGGTAACTGGGAGATGAGATGAAAGGTTGTTGTCCCATAGCACTGCCTGCTGTCTATTATCAAGGTAGGACTGGAACCATTTTATAGTTTTTGTGTCCAGAGAGAAGAATTTTAGAATATTGAGAAATAAGCGGGGGCTGACCATGTCAAATGCTTTTGAAAGGTCTATGAAAAGTGCCAAAGAGAGAAGATTGTTATTATGGTTTTTATTGATGCTGTCAGTGAAGGATAGGACTGCAGTTGTACTGTGGAAAGGCCTGAAGCCATGTTGAAATTTGGCCAGTAAATTGTTCTGGAGTAGGTGGTCTAGTAACTGTCTGTGAATGCACTTTTCCATTATTTTAGCTAATCGGGAAAGTAGAGCTATGGGATGATAGGTAGAATATTCTTTGGAGTTTCCACCCTTGTGTAGGTGGATAATGTAGGAGATTTTTCAGATGGTGGAAATAGTGCTTTCTTGTACGGTTCTATTTATCAGCAATGATACAGGATAAGATATGACTTTGGCTGCCTTTTGCAGGTATTCAGCAGGTAGCTGGTCAGCTGAGGGGGTAGTAGGTTTTAGTTTACTTAAGAGGTTGCAGATGAGGGAAGTTGGGACAGGTTGCAGGTTTAGAGTTGGGAGAAAGTTAGTAGTATTGGTTGGAAGGGTAGAGCTATCAGCTGTTAATTGATTAGCAAGTGCTTGGATGGTCTCAGTGAAGAAGGTATTAAAAGCATTAGCAGTTTGCTTTGGATTGTTGAAATTTGATCCTATAGGAGTTGATGTTTGATCCTATAAGTGTATGTGATTATATTGCTGAGTTAAGCACTTATTTTCATAGGTGGGTGAGTGGGTGCCAGGTCAGCTCTTTTGAAAGGCTGGTAGACCTTTTGGTGAGGGAAAAAGATCTTAGCACTTTGCCTGAGGACATGAGAATCTTGTTGGCAGACCGGGAGTGTAACTCTGCAAATGAGATGGGGAAAAAGGGGATCTCTATTTTGCAAGCAGAGCATTATTGGGGTCTATATTACCTTATCAAATGAAGAAATGAGTGAACGCTCTTTCATTGATCTTATAAGGCCGAAACCCCTAAAGAGTGAAGACAAGGAACAGCAATTTATTTCCCAGGGAAAGAAACTGCTGCTCCACAAAAAAAAAAGTTAAACACAAAATGAAGTGGGAGGATGTGTCCCCCATGCCCCCCTACTTAAATATACCAGCTCCAAGATCACACCATAGTGGAGGAAATGGCAAAGTCCTGAAGATGGCCCACAGATTTTTTTCTCTGGGAAAAAAAATCGATGGTCCGTGTCTCCACTCTTTAGAGGTTTTGACCTTGTCAGATCAATGAAAGAGCATTCGCTCTTTTCATCATTCGGCAAGGTGATATAGACCCCATTACTGCACACGAAACAGCATACCCAGTGCTGTACATGGATATAAGGGAACCAATGGTGGGCAGCCTAAACCACCCCAACAGAGTCCACCAGTAATAAGGAAGCCACTATTCAGGTGCATGGCCAGGATCAAGGATTAGATGTTTTAAATGTTTAAATGTAACCAGTGGGGGCATATAGCATACGTATGTCCACAGAAGCAAGGTGGAGAACAAAAAGTGTGGAAGCCAGCAAGTGGGAATGATAGTATGCCAGTGGTAACTTGTCTGGAGACAACAGGGGTACCAGACTATCACCAGAGTTTTTATCCTATCTTACTGGATGGAAACCAGACCACTGCTAAGAGAGACACAACCTCTGACATAACCATTATGAAGCCTGCAGTGATTAAAGAGGAGCAGTACTTGCTTGAGCAATCTACTCCAGTCAGAGATTTAGGAGGGACCCTATTCCAGATACCTTTGGCCAGTGTTCACCTTGATTGGGAGGGTGGAAAAGGAAGCTAGCAAGTAAGTGTGTTTGAGGATATCCCTGCAGATGTCTTGATAGGGAATGATTTTGACAATGCAATGTCTTGTGTGCATGCAGTTACACACAGGCTTGGAGAAAGGTATGTGGATCTGGTAGCCTGAGGGAGACCCAGACAGACACCACACCTGAAGCCAGGGCTGGTGAGGTGGCTATATCAAGGAGGAAGCTATCCTATAACAGTGAGCTTGAAGGTGAGCCACAGCTGCTGGTAGGTGGTGTTCCCTTGGATAGAGTGACTGCAGGGGCAGAAGTAAGTGGTAGTACCAAGGCTGACAGTGAGGCAGTTCTGTCAGAGAATACAAGACCTCCTGTGGAAGGGGAGCTGGGAAGGATCACAAACATAGAGATGAGACAGGCTTAGCTCTCGGACCCTACAATAAGAGGCTTGAGGGAAGTAGCTAGGGAGGTACCTGATTTTCAAGGAAAGGGGGAGTCTGTATATGTGGACACATGTTTACTGTATAGAGAGTGGACCCCTGAGGGAGGGCTAGAGGGTAAGATAATACAGCAGTTGGTAGTGCCTAGAGCCTACTGTCTGGCAGTTCTAGCCATAGCCCGTGGCATTCCTTTTACAGGTCATATGGGCATAAAGTCTACCAAGAGCTGTATTATGTAGAACTTTTACTGGTCTGGATTGCAAGGTATGTAACAGAATACTGCAGGACCTGTGACCAGTGCCAAAAAAGTAGGCAAGGCAGGGGACAAGGTCAATGCTCCTTTGATGCCTTTGCTTGTGATTGAGTAGCCATTTCAGAGGGTAGCTATGGATATTGTGAGGCCTCTGAGTACACCAAGTTCCACAGCTAAAAAGTATATCCTGGTGGTAGTAGATTATGGTACTAGATGCCCTAAGGTGGTTGCTTTGTCCTCCATCGAAGCAGAGAAGGTGGCAAATGCTTTGTTAGAGATTTTCAGCAGGGAAGGTTTCCTGAGAGAAATATTGACAGAGGTGCCAATTTCATGTCAGACCTAGTGGCTTGTATGTAGGAGCGCTGTGGGGTGAAGTATCTAAAGACTACCCCTACCACCTCCAGACTAATGGTCTTGTGGAGAGGTTAAACTCTACTGTAACGACCAGGCTATGGGCATTTGCAAACCAGTTTAAGAGAGAGTGGGACAAATATTTGCTCCATCTGTTATTTGCTTACACAGAGGTACCCCAGGAATCCACAGGTTTCTCACCCTTTGAGTTGGTATATGGGCATAGTGTGAGCGGGCCTTTAGATATGATTCATGATGAGTGGGAGGGTGAGTGTGAATTCCACAAGGAGCCTTTTGTGGCATATGTCATAAACCTCAAGACAAGGCTTACGGAGCTCATGGGATTGCCCCAGGAGAACCTGGTAGGAGCCCAACAGCAGAAAAAAGGTCTGGTATGACAGGAATGCTCGAGCCCAAAAGTATGCTGTGGGGTAGCAGGCTATGGATCTCATTGCTCTCAGACACAATAAGCTGCAGGCAGCTTGGGAGGGACCCTTCAAAGTGGTAAGGAAGGTCAGTGATTTTAACTACATGGAAAATCTGCTAGGCAGGAGGCAGGGGAGCAAACTGTACCATGTTAACATGATGTAGCCTTACCATGATAGTGAGACCCTGGTGCTGAGTATTTGCAGTGGGTGGCAGGAGGAGTCTGAGGAGGATCTATGGCTACATCGAGTCTGCCAGCAAAATGCCAAGTTACTAAGGTGGAGCCTAGGGTTGCAGGCATATGACATGAGAATGCAGCACCATAGTGGGTTCAGCAATGCCAATGAGTTCTTAAGGCAGGGCATGGGTTAATCTATTCCCAGACAGACTCATTCCTCTCAATCAATGTTTCTTCAGGGTCACTTGAGAAACTAGCTTGAGTCTTCAACGGGGTTGAGATGTGATGATGTGAGGTAGTTTCAGCTATGCCAAGAGAAGTAGGGCAGTGGATGTGTAACATATGCCAGCATAACTAGCTGGAGTTTGTAAAGAATGATGTGTCATTTGTATATCAAACTGATTTGTACAGGTGCTTATGTTAAAACTGTATTTGCAAACCTGCTTGTGTTAAAAGTGTACCAACAGTGGGTCCTGCTGGACAGAAAAGAAATACACCTGTATGTCACACTGTATTGTAACTTTTGAAATGAATATATGGTAATAGTGAATACTGGAAGTGAATAAGTTAATCTCAGTCCAGCTAACTTTGAAAAATAGTCTGAAATTAAATTACCTGGTTAAGGCCACTAACACCTGATCCCTGTCGTCATCTTCAGTGATACCTGGATCCTACAAGAATGCATTTCTACTACCATCAGTCACATGTTCTTCTTTAGTTCCTGTTACCATCTTGAATATATTCTAAAAATAAACTGCAAAAGTATATACTCTGAAAGGTCTATAAAGTGTTTCAATACATAAATAATAGTAAATGCAAATGCATGTCCCACTTATTTATTTTAAGATAAAATATTATGTTCAACCATTAACTTATTACCTGTAAAACAGCTGTTAGCTTGTTAGACCACCTGCCCATAAACAATGCTAGAAAGCAGTCATTGCTTTGCCCATTAAATAACAAATTGGTCTTTGGTAAGTCAGTATAACAAAAAAAAATCCCAAAAGTTCCTGTGGATTCTTGCTATGCCTTTTCTTATTTTGCTTTCCTTGAGATATTTTGCTAAATCATCCTAGTAACTGAATAACATTTATAGACTTTATCTGACCAATATATTGGCCCCATAATTACATGCCAGTCAATGAAAGCAGGCCCTCCGTAGGATACAGAGAATTTTTTTGTCACACATGCTATCCTTTGGTACACTCGATATGAGTGACAGATCTTGTATGCATTCTAAACCAACAGAAATATTCAGAAATTTAAAACAAATGTGCAGCTTCTACCAAAGATCCTAATATTTTAATATTTGCACCTCAACATCAGTACACCTACACAAAATAAAGTAGGTACTACAAACTGCCAGAATATTTCTCCTGCCTGTAGGTTACTTCATCTATAACAGAGAAGCTTCTGAAATTATAAAACGTCAGTAGTTTGATGTTTTGCCCTCTTCATATGTTCATTTAAATTTGGATCCTTCTGTGCTGGAAAATTTTAGCTGATCCTTTATAGCACCTAGTGTGATTATTACATTGTTTTACCTTTGTAACAATCACTCAGATGATGCTTCATTAAAAGAAGTATTTCCAGCAAAGTCTCGGTTTTCTTATCTTTAAGCTTTAAATATTTAAAGTATTGCATAAAATCTGGATAATCATGTCATGCTGTCACTTGGTTTGGCAGTTCTGGATTAATGGCCACTTTTACTAGATAGCATTTTTTGTGTAAACATATAAAATGCATTATATACAATGAATATTGTTTGTGTGTTTTATATGTGTACGTTATTTATATTACT
>NC_056727.1:259866174-259883674 GCF_019279795.1 Protopterus annectens | reverse complement strand
ACATCCATAAGGTTGAGCAGGCATGATTGGCCCTTGAAAATTCCAGACTGTGTTGAATCCAGTGTCTGAAGATTTTCTATATCTTTATTTATAATATCCATGATAATTCTTTCCATGGCTTTGCATTGAGACTAGTCAGACTTACAGGTCTGTAATTACCTGGGTCGGTTGATGGCCCACCTTGTGCAGAAGATAACTGTTGCATTCTTCCATTTGCTAGACATAAAGCCAGTTTGGAGGCTAAAGCTGAGCAACATTCCTAATAGGCTGGATAGGTCATGGTTTCTTGCCATTCAGGAGGCAAACTTAGATATTATCAAGACCTACATGTGTAGTATTTTTTTGCTTTCGAGAGCACATTAAGGGTCAAGTTATGTCAAGAGTATCTCTTCGAAGGTGTTGAGGGAACAGCAGGGTGAAACTGGAGCCAAATATGTCAGCTAGTAAGTTTTCTATATTCTATATCTTCTATGTACAAGTGATTCCATTTACAATTAGTTCAGCACACAGTGTATTGCCTTTGAGGTTGCATACATATCTAAAGAAGGCTTTATAGCTATTCTGTAACTGTGAGGCTATCTTTGCTTCAAATTTTGCTTTGGTGGATTTGATAAGACTCCTAAGTTTTGTGTATAGATACTATTCACCGATAATTCTTTACCAAGTATATCATTACATTGTAGTTGTTGCTCTGTCTTTGTTTTTTCTGTACAATGAAAAATTCAAAATAAAAAAAATTTTGGAAAAAAAAAAGACTCCTAAGTTGCTTATTTAGTTTGATGAGGGTTTTTCCCCTTA
This sequence comes from Protopterus annectens, assembly GCF_019279795.1. Lineage (NCBI taxonomy): Eukaryota > Metazoa > Chordata > Ceratodontiformes > Protopteridae > Protopterus > Protopterus annectens. The sequence continues at coordinate 259,882,876 of NC_056727.1, read as the reverse complement.
CTCAACATTGCACTCATTACTCTTGGCCATGTTTTTTTTTTCATTATATATAATTTGTTGATATTCCACCAGGGCAGTTTTTTTTCTTTGAGTTAGCCCTATGCCTATTTTGTGTGGGTACAGCTGCCTTGATGCAGTTACTTACATGTTGGTATAGGGTGTCTGTGAACATTTCCATGTAGGAGGAAGCTTGAAATTTTGCCAGAGTGTCATTCAATAGTCAGTGCTTTGTTCTGGAATACTTTCTGAATGTACTAGGTTTAGATGTAGTGACAGGTTTTATTTTGATATCAGAACAGACAACTTTATGAACTGACCCAACAAGTGCAGATGTAACCCCTAGATGACTGCAAAGTTTCCCCAGGTTTGTGAGAAAAGATGATGGTGGCCTTATGGTTATATGGATTGTCTTGTCCAGAGCATTTGTTTTGATAAAGTCTAGAAACCCCTGGGCCCTCACATTGGATCATGTGTATGTTTCCCAGTTTATAGCAGGTTAGTTGAAGTCACCAATACCTATAATGCTGGGTTCAATACAGATCAACTTCATTATGTGTAGGTTTGTGGAATGGGTGCCCTGGGGTCATAGAGGGGACCTATAGCTTGCAATGCAATATGGAACTTTGTTTGTGGTGAGTTGGGCATAAAGTAGTTCAAGTGGGTTAGACCAATCTTGAGATGTGACTGATGTTGATGAATATTGAGATACTGCCACCTTTTTCTCTTCTTGTTGGGGTCTAAATGTGTAGAAGACATTGTATTTAGCCTTGCACTGACAAGGTGCTCTCCATGGCTTTAAACCATGTACACAGATGCATACATTCTCCAGGGTAAGGAGGGTTAGGAGGGAGAGAAGTTTTCTGTTTAGACTCCTGAAATTAAGCAGTAGTATCTTCAGGCTGTCTTGGGTTTGTTGTAGTGTGTTGGAAGGTTTACCAGGTTGGCATTGCCTAAAAAAGAATTCACTATGGGGTGGCCAAACTTTTAGCCAATATTCAAAGCCTAAACAGAGCAGGTGCAGACCATCCTTGTGAGGCAGCGAGGTCTGTCAACTATATCCTTCCAAGATGAAAAATGTTGTGCCGTCTTTGAATGCCACCAAAAACTAATACAGTTGCTAAAGTCAATTATCTTCTGCTCATCTTGCAGCATCATCTTCATAGACGTTAGAATGCTTTTCAGTGCTAGGCTCATATCAGACTGTGACATGTAGTCTGAGAACTTGATCATGTTTCTCTTCATATAGTTCAGAGAGGTATGATGTCCTTCAAGAATGCAACTGCAGTCATAACATATGGGTTGTCCTGCCTCAGGCAGCCCTCGGTCGGCCGGATTCCAAAGTCTGGGTCCGATGTCGGCTGATGTCGCATTTCTCTCCGACGTCAGAGCGTCTGGAGTACATAAGCATCAGCCGACGCCATTTTCTTCAGTCTTTCTTGCCACGCAGTGCCCAAAGCAGAAGCAGTTCGCAAGTGCCGGTCGGTCAGCTCCTGTATTCTTCGATTCCGAAGTCATCAAAAAAGCTAAGTACCCCATTGGGGACCTTTTCTTGCCTCAGCCGATGTCAGAAATTACTGAAAAAGTTAACAATTGTCTTTCTTGTGGTAAACAAATACCTCATAAGGATTTCCACTCTTACTGTCTTCCTTGCCTTGGCCCAGACCACGACGTCTCGGCCTGTGTAGCTTGTGCTCGCTTCAACAAGCGCACTCTCAGGCGCTGGGCGGAGTTCGCTGAAGATTGTTTCGGCGAAAAATTTGCTTATACAATGCCGTCGGAACTTCCGACATCGCAAACTCCCAAGAAACAAAAAGACCGGGACTGACATCCTCGGCCCGCGTCTACCACCGACTCCACGCCAAAACCTACCGCAAGTGCTCCGGTTTCCCCTGAGACTGTTATTCCACCGCTCCAAACCGAAGACACCGCATTACCGACGACTCCGATTCAGGATATCACTCCGACGCCAGTTATTGATTTTCCTCCAGATACCGAAACCGAGGAAATGCCCGAGACCATTGCTGTAGATAAGGTCACTCCTGCACGTGGAGCTGCCAGGCCTCCTATGGCCATGTCTATTAAGGCCTATACTAGGGCTAAGGCAGCCAGCAAGACCAAGCATCTTACTGCTAAAGCCTTACCTCAGCCTACTCCAGAGACTCAAATCATGACTATGGCTGCTGACTTAATTTCTATGATTAGAGGTTCACAGGCCCATCCTGAGAGAGGATCCCAGCCTCCTTCTGATAAAAGGCCCCGGGTTGAACCCTCTGACCCTATTCCTTCAGATGAAGATTCTGAGGACTCTGTCCACTCCGATGGCCAGGAAGAGCTCTTCCAGACCTATGAGGACTCGGATGCAGAGGATTCCATCCTCGGCCTCCCTCCTGAGGATATTTCTTTTGGGGAAGTTCTGCATACCATGAGGGAACATTTCAAGTGGCAAGGCCAGGAATATTCTGATTCCAGAAAGCACCTTAGAACTTTCCTTAAAAAGCCCCAGCACAGGCCCTTAGCTATTCCTCCTGTGCTTGATGTTTTGGATGATTTATATTCTGACTCTAGTGTTACCCCTGATTCTCTTCCTCCTGCTCCAGCCAAGCCAGACAGGTATTACAGGGTCCCAGAAACACATTCCCATTTATTCAGGGCCCATACTGCTGATTTGGAAACTATTTCTCAGGGACCTAAAGGTGTTTCAGCTTCCACCTCTAAAAATCCTTTGCCCTCCAACAGGGAAGCTAGGTCATTAGAGAGATGGGGGAAAAAGGTCTACACCTCCACAACTTTATGTATGAGGGCTTTGAATTGCCTTTTTCATATGTTACAATATCAGGATTTCCTGTTAGAAGATTTACAGAAAACATTGGCCTCTCCTGATCCTTTAGACAGGAAGTCTTTGCAGGAAGCTGTACATAACTCTCAGCAAGTAAGCAATCACTTCCTGCAGTGTGGATATGATGCACTGGAAGCTTCATGTTGGGCAGCTATGACAGGGGCAGTCATTCGTAGACATGCATGGTTAAAAGATCAACCTCTACCAGATCATGTAAAGGCAAAACTTCTGGATGCACCTTTGGAAAAGAACAAGCTTTTTGGTGCTAATGCTAAGGATGTGTTAAAGTCCATCGAGGAAAAAGCAAAATCAGTTCAGACGGTGAAAGATTTTCTCCAGGTTCAACCCCCCAGATTCAGTAGGAATTGGCCTTCAAAAAACTGGTCCTTTCCTAATCCTGAAAAATTTCAAAGGGGTAAAAACAGACGTGGCCGAGGAAGAGGGCAATACAGAGGTCCTTACAGGGGATGACAATGGCAGCCAGCAAACCAAAGAAGTGACACAGGGGTTTCACCTGCCCCACAGCCACAATCTCAATGACTTTCCTCTACATCCGCCTACCAAGGAACAAATAGAAGCTCCCTTGGGTGGAAAATTATCTCTGTTTGCAGACAATTGGCACAGATTGACAAAGGACAAATGGATTTTGGACATTATAGACCGAGGTTACAGGTTCCATTTTCATACCTTACCAAGAAAACAAGGCATGCCAAACCTACCACAAAACCAGAGGGCAAAGGCTATCAAGCAAATCTTTCTGCTGGCTTGGATGAAAGCAATAGAAAGAGTTCCACAACAAGAACAAGGCCAGGGGTTTTACTCAAGACTGTTCCTTGTTCCAAGAAAAGAATTTCAATGGAGACCAATACTGGATTTGTCCACATTGAACACCTTTCTCATAGTACCAAAGTTCAAAATGCTGACTCTACAGCAACTCCTTCCCATGCTGGGCAAGGGGTCTTGGCTGATTACTCTGGACCTCAAGGAGGCATACCTGCATGTCCCTATCAGACACAACTGCAGAAGATACCTCAGATTTCTTGCAGGGCCAGAGCATTATCAATTCTCAGCATTGCCATTTGGCTTATCTACTGCACCCAGAGTATTCACAAAATGCCTGGCTTCAGTAATTGCTCATTGCAGGCTCCAGGGATCCAAATTTACCCGTGCCTGGACGACTGCCTCAGACAAATTGATGTTGACAAAAACTTGGACTATGTCATACGATTACTTCAAGCTCTGGGATACACAGTCAACTTCCAAAAGTCAAGACTTCAGCCATCCCAGCAAATAATCTTCTTAGGAGCCAAATTAGACACAGCCTCTCAAATGGCTTACCTAACAGAAGACAAGCAAGAGAAGTTAACTCATTATTTCAAAGGTTTGGCAAAACTTACCCAGATGACTGCAAGGAGATTCCTACAGGCCCTGGGTTACATGGCATCCTGCATTCTCCTGGTTCCATTAGCCATGCTACACATGAGAAAGCTTCAATGGTACCTAAAAAGCCTATGGTCTCAGCACAGCAACAACTTAGAGACAACCATACCGCTCATTCCATGCCTACAAAAGGAATTCCTATGGTGGGCCTCGGTAAGCCAGGCAAACACAGGTATGTCATTCAAAAAACCACAGATAACACAGACCATGACCACAGACGCCTCAGACCTTGGATGGGGACATGGAAGGCAGGTGTATACAAGGACAATGGTCTCCAAAGGAAGCACATCTGCATATAAACCAAAAGGAAATGCTGGCAGTAATGCATGCCATCGAGGCCTTTCAACACCAACTTCAGCAAGGCCATTTACTGATACTGACAGACAACACCACTGTGATGTGGTATATAAACAAGCAAGGGGGCACCCATTCTTACCCCTTTGCAGACTGACAATGCATCTTTGGGAAAAATCACTGAGCCTAAACATTCAGTTACAATCCCAGTTTGTTCCAGGCAAGGACAATGTGCTGGCGGACAGCCTAAGCAGGAATTTCACAGATCCACACGAGTGGAGGTTACATCCGAAGATCTTCACACAGCTCACTTCGACATGGGGCAGGCCAGAAGTAGACCTATTTGCCTCTCACCTCAACAATCATCTACAAAATTCTGCTCAAGGACATACCATCCACAAGCTTGGAAAATAGATGCTCTCTCATTCAACTGGAACTTCCTAAAATCTATGCTTTCCCACCTCTGCCACTGATGACCTCAGTATTACTAAAGATCAAAGCAGAGACCCAAGGGGATCCTAATAGCTCCAGACTGGCCAAGACAACACTGGTATCCACTACTACGGAGCATATGTCACACCAAGAAGTGGGCCCTTCCCCAATGGCCTCTACTTTTGACTCAACACAACTTCAAAACAGTTCATCCAAACCTTCAGACACTGCAGCTAACAGCCTGGGAGATCCCATGAATAACCTCAACCTATCTCTCCAAGGAAGTTCAGCGGATATTAACAGAGGCTCGAAGACCATCCACCAGAAAGGTTTACTTAGCAAAATGGAAGAGATTCAGCATTTGGAATACCAGCAAGGGACATGATGCATCATTACTGAACATCCCACTCATCCTGGAATATTTGGCAGATATGCTAAAGAATGGACTCTCATATTCTTCCATAAAGATACATGCATCAGCTATTTCAGCTAGATATAACACTGATCCGCCTGTCTTTTCACATCCTTTGCTAAGGCAATTCCTCAGGGGAATCAAGAACATACCAAGAAAGGCTCCAGTGCCAGCCTGGGACCTCAATTTTGTACTAGAAAAACTGACTCTACCTCCATTTGAGCCAGCAGCTTCAGTTGACTTGCAATTTCTCTCATGGAAGACAGCTTTCCTGTTGGCAATTACCTCAGCAAGAAGGGTTTCAGAACTACAGGCCCTAATGGCAATACCACCGTTCATAATTTTCCACAGAGACAGGGTTTCATTAAGGACCAACCCTACTTTTATGCCAAAGGTTGTATCTAGGGTTTCTTTAAATCAAGCAATTCATCTGCCTGCTTTCTTCCCCAATCCTGAGAATAAGGGGGAAAGACTGTTACATACCTTGGACATTCACAGACAACTTCGATACTACCTGGACAGAACCAAGACCACTAGGAAGTCTGAACAACTTTTTGTAGCTTACGCCCCTGCAGTCCAAGGAAAAGCAATCTCAAAACAGACTATTTCAAAATGGATTGGACATTGCATCAGATTCTGTTATTCCTTTCATGGAAAGACTGTTCCAGCCAATGTCAGACCACATTCCACCAGAGCTACAGCCACCTCTACAGCATTCTTAAGAGGGTTGCCTACTAAGGACATTCTAGAAGCTGCTACATGGAGCTCCGTGCATACATTCTCCAAGCACTACAATCTCCCTCTATAATCCAGATCCAGAGCAGGCTTTGCTTCGGCAGTCCTGCAGGGTTTGATTGCCACACCATCTTTTTCCTAGAGCATTCCTCCTCCCGCAGCTAAGCTATGGTATTCTACCCATATGTTATGACTGCAGTTGCATTCTTGAAGGACATAGTACAGTTTTGTACCTACCATAAATGTAGATGTCTGATAGATATGCAACTGCAGTCCCTCCCTCCATACCCCTCTATGCCTAGGGTCCACGCCTATCCCTGTTTCTCTTAGCTGGGGATATCTGTTATGGTGTATCTGTTTATTGCTCATTTATATGTCTGGAATCCTGTTTTTGTCTTCCAATTTGATTACAGCCTTCCTTGGAGGGCACCTGGCATCTGGGGCAAGAAACACTGAAGAAAATGGCGTCGGCTGATGCTTATGTACTCCAGCCGCTCTGACGTCGGAGAGAAATGCGACATCAGCCGACGTCGGACCCAGACTTTGGAATCCGGCCGACCGAGGGCTGCCTGAGGCAGTACAACCCATATGTTATGACTGCAGTTGCATATCTATCGGACATCTACATTTATGGTAGGTACAAAACTGTACTTTTCAAGTCATGTACACCTACATGTAAACTGACAGTTTTACTGACATTTTCAATTCAGTGACTTGAATGCATGCATGATCTGGTGGATCCTGACCCCAGATAGGCAGCTGAAAGTGAGCATCTCTGCTTTAGAAGTAGAACATCTGTGGGTCTCACAATGGAGTTACCTAAACTTTAGCTTGTGTGGAAGTTTCCTTTTGGGCTTATGAGTTGAGACGTCATGCAATGAAACTGTATATGTCATGGTGGGTGTTGCTGTGGTAGAATGTTTGTGAGGTTTATGAGGAACCTTAATGTGATTGTTGCATCTAGGAGTCCTTTGTGGTTGTGTTGATTATGTTTTAAGGCCGCAGCATATGTAAATGTATGTGATTGGTCTGTAGTACGAGTGTTGGGTAGAAAATGGTGTTGTGTGTTTGGGATAACCTGATTGGTAGATGTAGCTGCTGTATGAGAGAACTTTGCCTCCAGTGACAATGTATAGTTACATCTCTCACACACTATATCTGATTGTTTAAGATTTAGGCAATTGTCCATAAACATGAGACAAATTGCTACATTGCCTCAGGATGCCCATATCCACCAAGCTGACTGCAGAAAAAGAAGAAAAGTGCCTATCCATGGTTTCAGGTAGATTACAAGGGCACAAGGCTATTAGTGCAGTTGTTTCTCTATGCACAAACCACAGCAGCAGGGAAGTCTAGTGATTTTACGACAGGTTGGCTTGGATATCTTTGAGCTAAGAACTACACTATTAGTATGGTCTTACACAGTACACTTGCTCTGTTTGCAGACATCAAGTCCATAATCCAAAATAAAGGGGAAAGTAAAGTAGTCCTAGTTCAGGTTTCTATACAAGCTAAAGGTTTCCCAAATTCAGACAGCAGTCCAAACAAAGAGGAAAAGAAAAATAGTCCCAGTTCTTCACTTCCTGGATGTTAATAGTTTCAAATCAGAACAGAAATGCTCTCTTTTCCATAACTGCTTCAAAAACAAATAAATGGTATAGCAGTTTTGTATAGGAAGTAATGAGACTAAAAACAGTTTACTATTTACAGCTGCTTTACTGCTAAAAATACAATCATAAGGTTAAAATATCTAGAAGATCACACAGCTCTTGACTAAGGTTGTAATCATTCACTGCAGTGGCCATAAAATAACATGGAAACTTGAGCTCCCCTATAAACATATTTTAGTATGAACATCAGTTAACAGTTAGCACTTGAAAAGTGAAGGCATGCTTCTGATCTGATCCTGGGGAAAAAAGTGATCAAGACAGACAGTGCATATAAAAGTATGTGCGTAGGGCTTCAGTGCAGGGGGTTTCAGAGGTATGTGGGATGGCGAAGGTCCACTTTCTTCATTTCATGAATGAATACATTAAAATATACTTTACAGTTTGAATGCTGGTGGTTTGGGTACATGCCAACATTTTTAGAAAAAAGCAGTTGCTCTTCTTGATTGGGATCTCCAGATGTCATTAAGAAAAGGGGTTATAGTTGAGGACAGAAGCTAGCTATTTTACATTTTTCACATGATTCAGGTTTAGTAGAGTTTACATCCACCACTGACTCCCCAGTCTGTGGTGTAAAGTGATAAAGAGAGACTCGGAACACCAAAGGTTCCTTTAAACTGGGAGGTGAATGTAGATCTACAGGTGGTTGAGGTAATATTTGTGTTTTAAAAGAGTTGCATGTACAATACTTTTATTAAAACTACTTTTGTTTTTAACATTATTTATTGAAAAATCACTCTAGGATAAGTCCCCCAGTGGTATCAGGTTTTGTGGACTGTGTGACATCTGGACAATGCCCCACCAGACTGTCAGCAATAATGTGACATCCCCTACTATCCTGGGTCAGTAACTAAGGAACTTCAATTATCACTACTGACACCAGTAGGAGACCATCACTTAAACAGGAGTAATATTTCACAGTTTTCCCCTAAGTGCACAACAGGAACATGCTGTATAACCTGGGAGTGGGCTGTATACTTCTGTTCACCCCTAATGTAACTCCTTCTCCTTATTACATATTTAAGACCAATGTGCCCCAGTTTAAGACCCTATCATACACTCACACTTAAATTAATTAAATCTCTCACATCCATACACTTCTGGGAAAGCCTGACACAGATTGTCAGCTGTGCCCCTTCCCCAAAATAATACAGTAACATGATGTCACCAATCAGAGAGCCTACGTGCCCCTTTAAAGGGGTGTCCAATTATGAAACTAGATATCAAACCAAATAGTAACAAATTACCTAAAACAGCCAGGCTTGTGATGTGGCCTGGGAAGTTATCAAGGGAAGAATAAGCACTCTCAATCACTAAAGAAAACAATGATTGACCAGCACAATGTAAGTTAATAAAATTATTTAATAATGATCGAAATGATTAAAAATATAAAACAGTAATTTCCAGTAAACAAACAGAACTCAGTCACCATGAAAATGAAATCAATACTTTAGGATAGAAATCCAACATTTAGAACAACTGATTAGTTGTAATTTTTTTGTATCTGATTAAAGAACACTGTCCGTAATCTAAACTAAAATTTTACAACAGAGCAAAGGCAGGCTTACAGTTCTTGGTGAGTCCTTTTGGGTATCCCCTGCACAGTACAGGTCTACCTATAACTGCAGCTATAACTGGCTGTTAACTGACAACAACTGACTTAAACTGTCTTCAGCAGGCTCTTTTATAGACTAGTCTAACTGTCACAACTGTTCTTGTTCTAATTTTAATTTCATATTTTGAAAATAAACTAGCAGCTGTTTACTAAAGTTCCTTCCTGTCTTTCAGCCTCTGACAGTCACACATAGCAACTGTCAACATTCCAATGACATCATCTGCAGATCAGCAGATTCTGAGACAGTCTGCAGTTAAAATCTTCTTCACAAATATGTGCAGTTAGAAATGTAAAGAAACACTGGTCAAGTCTTTAAAACATTTTATACAAAAAGATTATAAATCAACATTTAAGAACTCATTTACAATATTATAGCGAGTCATGCTGGCATAATAATACACATGTTAATCTGAAATTATGTAGAATAACTTCATCCAGACATGCTAGCATAGATTACAGTGTCCAATTTCTTCACATTTCCCCCTGCCCCATGACTCAAGTATGGTTTTCAAGGGACCCTTGAAAAATGACACTTGAGAAAAATGGGTCTGTCTGGGAATTTTAACCCACTCCTCTCCTGAACAATCTGTTTGCATTGGCATTATTAACCCCACTGAGGTGTTGTATTATTGCGTCATATGCTTGTAACCCTAGACTCCATCTCAATAACTTAGCATTTTGCTTGCTGACTCTATTTAGCCCTATTAAAGGGTTATGATCTGTGAGTGCAATGGATTTTCTTCCTTTAAGATAGGGCTTCAGCTTTTGCAATGCCCATACTATGGCTAGACACTCTTTCTTCACAGCTGCATACAATTCTTCCCTAGGTTGAAGTCTACGGGTAAGATATACCACTGGGTACTCTTCTTCTTCTGAGGAAACTAGGCTAAGTACAGCCCCCATCCCATAATTTGAAGCATCTAGTTGTACAACAAATTCTTTACTATAATCTGGGCTGGCTAACACAGGAGGTCCTCCCAAAATCTCTTTACGTTTTTGGAATGCCTGTTCGCAATCTGTAGTCCAAACTACATTATCCAGTTTATTTTTCCTAGTTAAGTCAGTCAGGGGTGCAGCCATTGTACTGTAATTGGGCACAAATTTTCTGTAGTACCCCACTGTCCCTAAAAATGCTCTCACTTGCTTTTTAGTGACAGGAACTGGCCGTGCTTAAATAGCTTCCACTTTGACAGGTTCTGGCCTAATGTTACCACTCCCCACTCTGTGTCTTAAGTAAGTGACCTCTGCCATACCCACCTGGAACCTACTGGGTTTAATGGTTAATCCTGCCCTTTTTAATCTACCCAAGACCTCCCAAACATGTTGAAGGTGCTTTTGCCAGGAATGGATATAAATAACAATGTCACCCAAGTACACTAGAGCATAATCTCCTGCTCCTAAGATGATACAATCTACCAGTCTCTGGAAAGTTGCTGGGGCATTTTTCATTCCAAAGGGCATCCTTGTAAATCCATAAAACCCCAAAGGAATTACAAAAGCTGACCTCTCTCTAATAATGAGAGTCAAGGGTACCTGCTAGTATCCCTTGGTCATATCAGTAGTGGTCAGATACCTAGCCTCACTAAGCTGTTCTAAGGGCTTGTCTATTCTTGGCATGGAGTATGCATCTGACTCGGTAGAACTGTTTAATTTCCTATAGTCTACACAGAACCTAACACCACCATCCTTCCTTGGTACCAGCACTACTGGATAAGCCCAGGGACTATTAGATTCCTGAATTACCCCAATTCTAGCATTTCCCATATCTCCTCATTCAGAGCCTGTTTAACTCACTCAGGCACTCTATAAATCTGCTTGACAGGTTTTTGGGTTCCTGTGTCCATATGGTGCTGCACCAAGTCAGTATATCCAGGCTTCCCTGTGAACATGTCCCCAAATTCCTGCAATACTGTTCTTATCTCTCGGATTTGATTAGGAGTTAACTGCTGTGGTATGGCTATCACTTCCACAGAGGTGTCAGTCCTAGTCTCACCTGGAAAATCAGTTACCATATCCCCTTTAGACTCTTCCTGCCATCCACTGTGTATACTCAATACTAGGGCCTCCCTATCATGATAAGGTTTCATAATATTGACATGGTACAGTTTATGCCTCTGTCTCCTACCTTCCAGGTTTACCATGTAGTTCACGTCAGTGACTTTCCTTACCACTTCAAAGGATCCCTCCCAAGCTTCTTGTAATTTGTTGTGTCTGGTGGGAACAAGTACCATAACCTTCTGTCCCACAGCATATTCTCGGACACAAGTATTCCTATCATACCAAACCTTTTTCTGCTGTTGGGCTAGTGCTAATGCCTTTGCCTTTGATTGAGGACACATTTCAGAGGGTGGCTATGGGCTCAGGAAGCATGAGCTGCCTTTCACAAACATGAACTGGGTGGGATCCAGAGTTTGGAGGTTGCCAATATCTTTGTTTATGAGTTCCATGATGATATGTACCATGGCCTTGCAGACCAGGCTCATCAGGCTAATAGGGCAATAGTTCCCGAGATCAGTGGTGGCCCCCCTTTGTGGAGTGGGATAACTGTTGCTGTACGTCATTCAGTGGGAACAAAGCCTGATGTGAGGCTATGATTGAACATGGTGCTTAAGTGGGGAGCCAGTTCATTCTGAAGTTCGTGTAAAATGCAGCCTAGGATGTTGTCGGCCCCATGGATGTTGTGTTTTGGCTTTAGAGAGTGCAGCTTTTACCTGCGTAGATGTGATTGCAGGGACTCTGCATTCTTCCTGTATAGATATGGGCCCTTTAGGGGGTGGATGGAGGTTAAAGTTAGCACTGAACCTATCTGCCAGGATGTTGGCAATATCAGTTGGTTCTGTAATTTTCATGTTGTTGTGCTGTAACTCAGAACAGATCTGGGTGTTGCCATTGAGATTCTTGACAGAGCTATAGAATGCTTTGTGTTTGTCCTTAGAATCAGTTGCGATTTTGTTTTCCTAGCTAGCTTTGGAAGATCTTATAAGGGATCTCAGCTTCTTACTGAGGCTGACCAGGGAGCTCCTCCACTCATGGGATTTTACTCTCTTTTGCAACAATTTCTTCCTTCTGTTGTACAGTTTGTTTATGGCACTTGTCACCCCTGGGATTCAGGTTACTGGCTAAAGCTCTTGTCACCCCTATAGAGCCTTTTTTAGGCAAGGTTCAAAGGATAAAACCACTACCATAACAGATACAAGCATGCAAAATCTGAAGGTAATGCTACTCAATGCTAGAAGTCTAAACCTCAAAATGCACTCTTTCGAGGCACTCCTAAAAATGGAGAACATCGATATCTGTGCAGTAACTGAGACCTGGTTCAAGGCTCCAGAGAGCACCCCTGCAATACCAGGCTACAACTCTTACCATTCGGCCACAAAATCAAGACCGAAACACTAAAGGTGGAAGAGTGTCCATATTCACCAAGGATATTCACACCTCCAGGCTAGTTGCCCAACACAGTGCATCTGTAATTCTCCAGGTGCAACTAACACTAGGTAAGACTGCAATCCAAATTGTAACTTGCTACAGATCCCCCACCATGCCCCAAGATTCTCACTACACCTTTCTAAACATACTGGAAAATATTAAGATACAATCAAACACCCTAATACTGGGTGATTTCAACTACCCTGCCATTAACTGGGAAAACTACTCAGGTGCCAACTCCTTTTCCCAACGGTTCTTGGAATTCATAAATTCCAACTCCCTGGATAAACTAAACCATTGTCCCACCAGGGGCTCCAATATCCTAGACCTGATCATTACCAACATGGGAGAGAGATGCTCCACATCAGTGATCACCCCCTTATTGGTCAGGTCTGACCATAAGTAAATCACCCTTAACATCCACATCCCAACCCCACCCCCCAGTAAGGAAACCTCCATAAAAACTTTCTCCAGTGCCAACTTCATGCTACTGAAGTCAGAAGTGACAAACTTCACGACACCCATGCAGACGGGATCTGAAAGTTTGACTGCAGAATCCTTCACTAAGGCACTGTATGAGCACATACACTCGTGCATAAATCGTGCCATCCTAAATAGAACCAAGATGCTCTTCTCCAAAAAATGGAAGCCAATCTGGCGGTCCCCTGCTATAAACAAACTATACAACAGAAGGAAGAAACTGTTGCAGAAAAGAGGAAAATCCCAGGATGCAAAAAACTCCCTCACCAGCCTCAGTAAGAAGCTGAGATCCCTCATAAAATCCTCAAAAGCTAGTTACGAAAATAAAATTGCCAAAGATTCCAAAGACAACTACAAGGTATTCTATAGTAATGTCAAGAATCTAAATGGCATTGCTCAGATCTGCTCTGAGCTACAACAGAATGACATTAAATATACTGATCCCAAGGATATTGCCAATATCCTGGCAGATCGATTTAGTGCCAACTTCACCCCCCTCTCACCCCCTAAAGGGCCCATCTCAATACCAAAGGATTGCCAAATTCCAGTAATCACGGCCACACAGGTAGAAACTGCACTCTCCAAAGCTAAAAATATAGCATCCATGGGACCAGATGACATCCCAGGCTGTGTACTACATGAACTACAAAATGAACTGGCACCTCACCTAAGTGTCATGTTTAATCATAGTCTCACCTCAGGCTTCGTGCCCACTGAGTGGAGCACAGCTACAGTTATCCCACTCCACAAGGGGGGATCCACCTTGGATCCCAGGAACTACAGTCCCATCAGTCTGACAAGCCTGATCTGCAAGGGCATGGAACACATTATCAGGGAACTTATAAACAAAGACATTGTCAACCTTCAAATATTGGACCCCACCCAGTTTGGGTTTGTAAAGGGACGATCTTGTCTCCTGAATCTGGTTGACTTCTTCGAATCAGTCTCCAGAGCTGTGGACGAGGGTAAGGTGGTCCACACAGCCTATCTGGACCTCACCAAGGCCTTCGACACCATCCCCCACTCTGGAATCATAGATAAACTTACTATGCTGGGCATAAATCCCTACATCACTCGATGGGTTGCCAACTGGCTTACTGACAGAACCCAGACTGTAAAAGTAGCCGACTCCAAATCCAGCTGCAGACAAGTGACAAGTGGAGTACCTCAGGGTTCAGTCCTGGGACCACTCTTGTTTGGCATCTACTTCTCTGAAGTACAGGCCAACACTAAGGGACTCTGGCTAACAAAGTCCGCAGATGACTGCAAACTGGGAGCCATTACTGAATCCCCAAATTATATGGATATTCTACAAAAGGGCCTTACAGAAACAGATGCCTGGTGCCAGAGCCATGGGCTCAAGCTTAATGCCAAGAAATGTATAGTTATCCCCTTTGGAAAAAAACATGTCCCCATGAATTACCACATAGGTGGTAGTACACTAAACATCGTAAGTGTGATGAGAGACTTAGGGACACAGGTGGACAGTGGTCTCACTATTGATAACCGCATTGCCTCAACAGTCAGGAAATCCTTCTATGTGGCATGCCTCATCACTAAGGGCTTTTCATCCCGAAAAAAGGAGGTCATTGTCCCACAGTACTCATCCCTAATTAGACCCATTATAGAGTATAATGCCCCGTTTGGTATATACCTCACAAGACATCTGCAACAGCTGGAAAGGCCACAGAAAAACCTCACTAAAAGAATCACAGGCCTAAAGCAGATGCCATATGCTGACCGTCTAAAAATACTCCAGCTATACTCTGTCGCATATCGTCTACTCAGAGGTGATCTTTGCTTAACATACAAGGCCATGTCAAACCCTGAGCTGTTTGACATGCTCCACTTAAAGAAATCCCAATCCCTGCTTTAGGGATCTAAACCTTGCCATCAGAATGAACAAAACATGCTGTAGGGATAGGTTCCTATCTCTGGAAATTCCAGGCCAATAGAAGTTCTGCATAATACTTCTCTTTGTATGTTTTATGCCCGTATGACCTGCAAAGGGAATATCATGGGCTATGGTTAGAAGCACCAGATGGTAGGCTTCAGGCACTAAAAATTGCTGTATTCTCTCACCTTCTATCCCTCCCTCAAGGGTCCACTTTCTATACAGTAACCCTTTGTCCCAGTATACAGATTCCCCCTTCCCTTGAGAATCATGTGCCTTATTAGCTACCTGCCTCAGGCCTTGCAATATAGAGTATGAGAGCTGAGCCTCAGCTGAGCCTGTCTCAACTCTCTCTTTGTAACCCATCCCAGCTCCCCTTCCACAGGAAGTCTGGTATCCCCTGACAGCGGTGCCTGACTGTCAGCCTGGGTACTACTACTTACCTCTACCTTTACAGTCAATCTGTCAAAGGGAACATCAGTACCAACACGCAGTTGTGACTCACCTTCAGTCTTAATGCTACAGAGTAGCTCCCTCCCTGAAGTGGCTTAGTGGTAAATCACTTTGGTTATGGTGTGCAGGGTCCTGGGTTCAAGACTTGCAGAGGCTGTTTACTTTGTTCCTTGTTGGCTAGGCTTACGTAGGCCATCGGGCCGATAGCCTAGTATCTACCTATGAACCTATCTTCATTAGCACTCTTGAAGAAAAATCTTGATGAGTGGATGGGAAATAGGAAATACACCCCAGGGATCACTTCTGCTCAACAGTGGCACAGGAAAATAACTTTCTTGGGTGGCGTATGCCAGGGAACCTTGTTGGCTAGGCTTATGTAGGCCCTCAGGCTGCTAGCCTAGTACCTACCTATGAACCTATGAATCTAAGTAACCACCTCTCCAGTCCTGGCTGCAAGTATGTGGTCTGTCTGGGTCTCCCCCAGGCTACCAGACCCACATGGGTGTCTCCCAGCCTGACTGTGTGTAACTGCATGAGGACATGGTGCTGCTTTAGTAAAATTGGACATCTGCAGGGATATCCTCAAACACACCTACTTGCTGGCTTCCTTTTCCATCCTCCCTGTCAAGGTGAACCCTAGCCAAAGATATTTGGAATGGGGTCCTTCCTAAAGCTCTGACTGGAGTAGACTGCCCAAGCAAGTAGTTCTCCTCTGTAACCATTGCAGGCTTCACAATGGTTATGTCAGAGGTTGTGTCTGTCTTAACAATGATCTCTTTGCCATTCACTACGATAGTATATAACTTCTAGTGGTAGTTTGGTACACTTGTTGTCTCAAGACAACCTACTGTTGGCACTTTGTCCTTCTCACTTACTGGCTCTCTCACATTTTGTTCCCCACCTTGCCTCCATGGACATCTATATGCCACATGGCCCCGGTAGCATTCAAAACATTTACCCTAGGATCTGGATATGTACCTGGCCTAGTGGCTTCCCCTGCTACTGTTAGATTCTGTTG